>NW_027471748.1:0-20963 GCF_051020765.1 Lasioglossum baleicum | reverse complement strand
GTTTTCCTCTCGCAAAAACATGATAGTTGATTCATTCACTTAATCGTTCACCTCTCAAGGATGGAGGTATCGTTCTGGAACGGCTTGGCCTCGATCTTCTAATCCATACATTAAATTAAGGTGGTCGTCAATATAATGAATAGTAATATGTTTCTTCAAACATGATGCTATACTCTCGATACAGTGTTTTTGGGTCTCGGAATGTCAGGCCCTCGGTGAAAGGTCTGGCGCTATACCAATGAGTAACTTTCTACAACGGTTTGACTATGTACTATAACATTTATATCGTCAACTAAGGTGTCAATGGCCAACAGTGTTCTGTGGAGTTAATCTCGGAGTACCTGGTTTTTCGCTTGGTATCACAAGATATGTGAAGCCATCGGCTTAGCTGTGCGACTCCCAAGAAAGGTGGTAACGTTCTCCAACGATTTGAATCTCGATATTTCTACTCAAACATGAAAATAAGGTGTCCCTCTGCCAAAATGTCTTCTGATTTTTTTTTGCGCGAACAGTAAGTAAGACACTCCCTACAGCAGGTTAATATTCTCGGCAGGTAATGTATTCGGCAAAATGAATGACTTTATTCGAATTGGTTATGACTTCCGACGGTTTGTCCCACTGCTTTAATATTCAAATCGAGAATAAAGGCGTCTATTGCCAATACCTTCCAACGAATTTACTCCCGGGCAACCTAGTTTCACTCACGGAATCTCATGATAGGTGAAGGTATTGGCATAGCCGTTCGACTCTCAAAGAAGGTGGTATCGTGCTCGATCGGCCTGACACTCGATATTCTAATTCAAAGATGAAGGAAAGCTTCCTGTCACTCAAATCTGTACTAATATGTTTCTCTCGGCAGGAAGTCATACTCTCGAAACAACGGGTTTGCTTCTCGGAAGGGCAGGCCTTCAGTATCAGGTTTGACGCTATGCGAGTAGGTAACGTTCTTCAACGGTCTTACGATCTGCTTTAGCATTCATTCCGTGAACTAATGAGTATATTGCCAATACTTTTCGGCGGATTTACTCCCGGATAACCTCGATTCGCTCTCGTAATCACAAGGTATGTGAAGCTATTGATTAAGCCGTTCGACTCTCAAGGAAGGTGGTTACATTCTCGAACGGTTTGACACAGGATCTTCTAAATCATACATGAAATTAAGGTGCCCGTCACTAAATTGAATACTAATTTGGTCCTCAGATCTCCATGTTATACTCTCGGTTCATCGCGTCAGACTTTCGGAGGGTAAGGTCCCCAGTAAAGCGTTCGACTCTATACAAATTGTTTGCATTCTCAAACGGATTGAAGTTCTACTTCAAATTTAAACCATGAATTAAGACGACTATTGGCAATACCGTTCAACTTATGTACTCCAGGAATACCTACGTTGACTTTCGGAATTTCAGGAAAAGTGTAGGTTTTGACTTAGCCATTCTATTCTCAAAGAGGGATGTAAAGATCTCGCTAGGTTTGACCCTCAGTCTTCCAACAGATTCATGAAATTGTGGTGACCGTCACACAAATGTAGAATAATTTGCTTCTAGGGACACGAAGATATACTCTAGGTACAACGGGTTAGCTTCGCGGAAGGTTTAGGTTACAGGTAAAAAGTTTAATTCTATACCAATACGTACCGTTCTTCCACGGTTTGACACCGTACTTTATTATTCATACCGCGCATTAAGGTGTCCATTGCCAAAACTGTTCACCGGGTTTACTTCCGGAATGACTGTCTTGACGTTCGGAATCAGAGGATAGGAGGAGGTACTGACTAAGCCGTTCGACTCACAAAGAAGTTTGTAACCTTCACGAATGACTTAACACACGATTTTCTAATTAATACATGAAGATACGGTGCCTGTCACTGAAATGACGACTGATTTCTTTTTCTGAACACGAAGTTATACTATCGATACTGCGGGTCAGTTTTTCGGAGGGTAAGGTCTTCTGTAAAACGATTGACTTTGTAGGAACTTGTAACCTTCTCAAACGGTTTGACTGTGTTGTTTAATATTTATACCGTGAAGTATGGTGCATAATGCCCATACTGAACAGCAGATTTACTTGCGGAATACCTGACTTAACTCCAAGAATCATGGGATACGTGAAGCTATTGGCATTGCCGTTTGAATTTCAATGAAGGTGGGAACGTTTCCGAACGGTTTGACACTCCAGCTTGTGATGCATACATGATGTTAAGGTGCTCGCCACTAAAACGAAGACTAACTTTTTTATCTGATCCCGAAGTTATACTCTCGAAACAGCGAGTTAGCTTCTCCATAGGTAATGCCATCTGTAAAATGTTTGACTTTATTCCAATTGGCAATGTTCTCAGACGGATTGACGCTCTTCTTTACCATTCAAACTGTGAATTGATGTGTCTATTGGCAATACTCTTCCAGAAAGTTACCACCTTCTTTGAGTGTCGAACGGCTGAGTCAGTAGCTTCACCTATAGTTGTGATTCCGGGCGTCAAGCCTGGTAATACTGGAGTAAATCTGCTGAACAGTATTGGCAAATGGCACCTTAATTTTCGGTATGATTTTTACAATAGCGCAACAAACCGGTAGGGATCGTTACCAATTGCTATAAAGTCAAACACATTACCGATGGCTTTAGCTTCGGAAAAGCAAACAGGCCGTTTCGAGAGTATAACTTCGTGTTAATAGGATCAAATTAATAAACATCTTAGTGACAGGGACCTTAAATACATTATGTATAAGAAGATCAAGGTTCAAACCGTTTGAGATAGTTGCCACATACATTGAGATTCGAAAGGATAAGATAAAAACTTCATCTGTCCTGTGATTCCGAGAGTCAAACCAGGTATTCCGGGAGTTCATCCGCTGTACAATATTGGTAATGACCGTTTCATATTGGGATGGTGTCAATTGCTTTACAGAAACCCTTGCCCATCGAGAAATTAGCCTGAACTTTGTAGAGCATTACATCGTATTGAGTGTACTAAATAGTATACATTCCTGTGAATGCCACAGTAATTTCACGTATGAATTAGAAGGTCGTGGATGAAATCGTTCGCGAACGTTACCACCTTCTTCGCGAAATGGCACGTATAACACAATAGTTGTTGTGGTTCGGAGAGTCACACTAGGTATATCAGGAGTATATCCGCTGAAGATTATTGACAATGGAATCCTTAATTCTCGGTTTTAATGTTAAAGTATCGCCACAATACGTTTGAGAACGTTACCAATTGCTATGGAGTCTACCATTCTACAATACGACGTACATTCCGCGAACCACACCCGCTTCATCGAGAGCTTAAATTCGTGTTAAGAGAAACAAATTAGTATTGAATTCAGTAACGGACACCTAAACTTCATGTATGATTTCGGAGACCGAGGGTCAAGCAGCACGAGATCGTTACCACCTACATTCAGAGTAGAACGGCAGAGTCAATAGCTTCACCTATAGATGTGATTCCAAGACACAGGCCATGTATTTTAGGAGGGAATCCGCTGATCAGAGTTGGAAATAGACATCGTGCTTCCTGGTTTGAATATTAGAGTAGAGATTCGATCCGATTTAGAACACAACGGATTGGTACACAGTCATACATTTTGCCGAATACCTTACCGTCCTAGAACCTAACTCGCAGTATCTAGTATCGTGCTTAGTGCTCACGGATAGAAATCAGTAGACATTGTAGCAGAAGCACATCTTATTACCATGAGTGAATAGGAAAATCGAAAGTCGAATCGTAGAAGAACGAAACTACCTTCCTTCAGAGCCGAACAGCTGATACAATAGCTTCACCTATCCAGTTATTCCGATAGACACACCACGTATTCCAGGAGTCAATCCGCTGCACACTATTGGCAATGGAGACCTTAATTCACGGTACGATTATTACAGTAAGGCGTCAAACTGTTTGAGAGCGTCAAGCAATTGCTATAATGTCAACGTTCTACCGTAGGCCGTACCTACAGCGAAACTCATCCGCTTCATCGAGAGTATAACTTTGTGCTCAGAGAAAGAAATAAGTATTAATGTCAATGACAGGCACCACAACTTCATGTATAAATCAGAAGAGCGGTGGTGAAACCGTTCGGGAACGGTGCAACCTTCTGCGAGAGACGAAGGGCTACGTTGATAGCATCACCTATCCTGCGATTCCGAGAATCAAACCAGGTATTCCGGGAGTAAATCCGCTGAGGAATCTTGACAATGGACACCTTAATTCAAGGCTTGAATAATACAGTAGAGAGTCCAACCAGTTGAGATTGTTACCAATTGGTATAAAGCCAAACGTTTTCACGAAGGCCACAGATTCCGCGAACTACACCGCCTTCATAGGGAGTATATGTTTGTGGTCAGAGAAACAATTGCGCACTCAATTCAGTGAGGGGTACCGAAACCTCGTGTATGAGTTACAAGGCCGCGGGTCAAACTGTTCGAGAAGGATGCCACTATCTGTGAGTGTCGTTCGACTAAGTCAATAGCTTCACCTATCCTGTGATTCCGACAGTAATGCCAGTTATATCGTATGTAACTCCGCTGGACTGTATTAGGAATGGACACCTGAGTCATGACATGAATATTAAAGTAGAACGTCAAACCGCTCGAAATCGTTCCCACCTTCTGTTAGAGACGAACGGCCAAGTCAATAGCGTCATCTATACCGTGAGTCCAAAGGACAAGCCAGGGATACGGTGAGTGAATCCGCTGAACATAGTAGGCAATAGACCTTCACTTACGGTATCAATACTTAGGTACAGAGACAAATCGATGTAGATCGTTACCCATTCGTGCAAAGCCAAACATTTTGCCGGAGGCGTTACCTTCGGAGATCCTCACTAGCTGCAGCGAGAGTATAAATTGGTGTTGTGGAAAGGAAACTACTATGCATTTCAATGATGGGCACGTTATCTTCGTGTATGGATTAGAATATCTAGGGTCAAACCGTTCGACATCATTACGACCATGTGTGCGAGACGAACGCTCAACTCAACTGCTTCACATATCCAGTGATTCGGAGTGTCAAATCAGGTATTCCGGAAGTTAATGCGCTGAAGAGTATGTTACGCTATGTTATGGTGCCCGCCACTAAAATGTATACGAATTTGTATCTCCGATTACGAAGTTACACTATCGATAATGCGGGTGAGGTTCGCGGATGGCAAGTTATTCGGTAAAAAGTATGACTTTGTAACATTTGGTAACGTTATCAGGTGGCTTGCCTCCCTACTCTAATATTCCAACTGCGAAATAATGTGTCTATAGCCAATATTTTTCAGCGAATTCACTCCCGGATTAGCATGTGCAGCTCTCGGAATCACAGGATAGGTGAAGCTATTAACTCAGACGTTCGATTCTCAAAGAACGTGATAACGTTCATCAACGATTTGGCCCTCAATCTTGTAATTCATGCATGATGTTAAGATGCCCGTCACTGAAATGAAGACTAATTTCTTTCTCTGAACAGGAATTGCACTCCCGATACTGCGGGTTTCTCGGTAGGTAAGGCTTCGGTAAAAGGTTTGTCTCGATACAAATTGGTATCGTTCTCAAATAGTGTTGCGCTCTACTTTAATATTGAAAACGTGAATTATGCTGTCTATTCCCAATATTGTTCAGCGAATTGACTGTCGGAATATCTGGTTTGACTATCGGAATAACATAAGAGGTGAAACTATTGAATAGGCCGTTCGTCTCTCAAAGAATGTGGTATCGTTCTAGAAAGGCTTGACCGCCGATCATTCTATTCCTACACGAAAATAAGTAGTTTGTCTACTGAAATGTATACTAATTTCTATCTCTGAACAGGAAGCTATATTCTCGGTACAGTAGGTTTCGGTCTCAGAGGGTATGGTCTTCGGTAGGAAGTGTAACTCTATACCAACTAGTACTGATCTCCGACAGTTTGGCTTTCTACGTAAACGTTCATACCGTGTATTATCGTGTCAATTGCCCATATAATTCAGCGGATTTACTACCGTAATGACGGGTTTGACTCTCGGAATTACAGAGTATGAGAATCAATTGCCATAGCAATGCGATGTTCTCGAACTGTTTTACCCTCGATCTTCTAATACATAGAGGAATTTAAGGTGCACGTCACTAAAATGTATACTAGTTCGTCCCACTGTTAGTTCTTCGGTGGGATGGATCTTCATTACGCCATTTGACTTTATAACAATTACAATCGCACTCAGACAATTTGACGCTATACTTTACTATTCAAACCGTAAATTGAGGTGTCCACTGATAACACTGTTCAGCGAATTTACTCCCAGAATACCTGGTTGTACTCACGGAATCTCAGGATGGGAGAATCTATTCACTTAGGCGTTCCTCTGAGAAGAAGGTAGCCTCGTAATCGAGTGGCTTGGCCCTCGATCTTCCTATTGATAATGAAATTAAGGTGCCCGTCAGAAAAATGTTAACTAATTTCTTCCTCTGAACACGAAGTTATACTCTCGATACGACGGGTTAGCATCTCGGAAGGTTGTGCTAGCTGTGAAATGTTTTACTCTATAGCAATAAGTAACGTTCTACAACGGTTCGACTGTCTGCTTTAATATTCTAACCATGAATTAAGGTGTCTATTGCCAATAGTGTTCGGCGGATTTACTCCCGGAATACCAGGTGTGACTCTCGAAATCAGAGGATAGATGAAACTATGGACTCATCCGTTCAACTCACAAAGAGTGTTGTAACGCTCTCGGACGGTTTCAACGTTCGGTCTCCTAATTCATACATGAACATAAGGGGCCCGTCACTGAAGCGAATACTAATTTCATTCACTGAACGCGAAGGTATACACTCGATACGGGGGGTTAGTTGTTCGGAGGGTAAGGACTTCGATGAAACGTCTGACTCTATATCAATTAGTAACTCTGTCGAACGGTTTGACGCACTGCCATAATATTCAAATCGTGAAGTAAGGTGTCTTTTGCCAATACTGTTCAGCCAATTTACTCCCAGAATACCTGGTTTGAGTCACGGAATCTCAGGATAGGTGAAGCTGTTCACTTAGCCATTCATCTCTCACAGAAGGTGGCAACGTACTCGTTCGGCTTGACACCCGATCTAGTTCTTCGTAGTGAAATTAAGGTGCCCGTAACAAAAGTCTTTACTAATTTCTTTCATTGAACACTAAGTTATACTCCCGATACAATCGGTTAGTTTTCCGGGGGATAAGGTCTTCTGTAAAACATTTGACTTTATAGCAATTGGTGACGATATAAACCAGTTTGATGCTCCACTTTCTTTATTTATACCGTGAATGAATGTGTCTATTGGCTGTAATGTTCAGCGGATTTAATCCAGGAATACTTGCTTTGACGTTCCGAATCACTGGATAGGTGAAGCTATTGACTTATCCGTCCGACTCTCAAAGAGGAATGTAACGTTCTGAAACGGTATGAACCTCGATCTGCCAACGCATACATGAAGTGAAGGTGACCGTCACGGAAATCAATACTAATTTCTTTCCCTGAACACGAAGTCATACACGCGATTAAGCGGAATGTTTTCGCGGAAGGTAAGGTCATCGGTAAGACGTTCGACATTATAACAATTGAAAAAGTTCACAAACGGTGTGACGCACAATTTTATTATTCAATCTGTAAATAAAGGTGTATATTGCCATCACTGTTCCCCGCAATTCCTGTCGGAATACCTAGGTGACACTCGGTATCCCTGGAATGGTGAAGCTATTGATTTAGCCGTTCGTCTTTCGCAGAAGGTGGCCACGTTCTCGAGCGGATTGGTCCGCAACGTTCTAGTTAATACACGAAGTTTAGGTGCCAGCCACAGAGAGGAATAATGATTTCTTTCTGTGGATACGATATTACCCTCTCCATACAGCCGGTCAGTTTTTCCGAGGGTAAGGTCTTCGGTAAGACGTTTGACCTTACAGCAACTGGTATGGTTCTCAAATGGATTGACGCTCTACTTTATCTTTCAAACCGTGAATTAAGGTGTCAATTGCAAAAAATCTTCAGGGCATTTACTTCCGGAAAACCTGTTTTTATTCGCGGAATCGCAGGTGAGGTGAAGAAATTGACCTCGGCGATCGTCTATCAAAGAAGGTGATAACGTTATCGGACGGTTTGATACTAGATCTTCTCATTCATACAAGAAATTATGGTATCCCTCTTCTGAAATGTCTTGTAATTTGATTCTCTGAACACGATGTGGCACCGACGATACAGCGGGTTATGATCTGGACAGGTAAGGTATTCGGTAAGGATTATGACGTTATTACAATTGTTAACTTCCTCAATCGTTTTGACGCTCTATCTTGATATACAAACTGGGTATTAGTGTGTCCATTGCCAATACTGTTCAGCGGTTTTCCTCCTGACATACCTCGTATGACCTTCGGCATCACAGGATAGTTGAAGCTATTAACTTAGCTATGCGAATCTCAAAGAAGGTAGTAACGTTCTCAAACGGTTTGACCCTCGACCTTATAATTCATACATTAAATTAAAGTGCGCATCACTGAAATGAGTACTAATTTATTTATCTGAACACGAAGTTATTCTCTCGATACTGCGGGTTAGCTTCTCGGACGGTAAGGCTTTCGGTAAAGCCTCTGGCTTTATAGCCAATGGTAACATTCTCAAACGGGGTGACGCTCTATTTTAATATTCGAGCTATGGCAGTAAGGTGTCTATTCCCGGAATACCTGATTTCAATCTCAAAATCACAGGAGTTGTGAAGCTATTGACTCGGCCGATCGTACCTCATTTATCGCGGAAACGGTCTCGAAGGGTCTGACACCCGATATTCTCATTCATACATGAAACTACATTCAAGAAATTGAGGTGCCCGTCGCTAAAATGTAAATTAATTTGTTATTCTGTACACGATGTTTTACCCCAGATACAACGGTCTAGGCTTTCGGTGGGTGTGGTCATCAGTAAGACGACCCACTATATTCATATTGGTACCGATCTCAAAATTACAGACGCTCTACTTTAGACTCAAACCGCGAAGTAAAGTGTGTATTGCCGGTGCTGTGCAGAGCACTTAATTCCATAATACCTGGCTTGACTCTAGCAGTCACAGGGCAGGTGAACCTATTGTCTTAGTCGTTCGACTCGCAAAGAAGGTGGTAACGATCTCGAGTGGCTTGACCCTCGAACTTCTAATACATACATTACGTTAAGGTGCCCGTCTGCGAAATGAAGACTAATTTCTTTCCGAGAACACGGTAAGGCCTTCAGTAAAAAGTTTGACTCTATACCAGTAGGTAAAATTCGACAACGGTATGATTATGTTCTGTACTATTTATACTGTGGATTAAGGTGCCTATTGCCAGTACTATTCTGCGGATAGACTCCTGGAATTCCTGGTCTGACCCTCGGAATAACAGGGTCGGTGAAGCTATGAACTTAGCAGTACGACTCTAAAACAAGGTGTTAACCTTCTCGAACAGCTTGACCCTCAATTTTGCTATTCATACGTGAAACTGAGGTGTATGTCTGAATTTGTGTCCGTGAAAACTACGATACACACTCGTTTCAGCGGGATAGGTTCTCGGAGGTTAATGTATTGCTTGAAAAGGATTATGTTGTCTTAATTGATAATGTTTTTCGGCGGATTGACTCCATCCATGAATTACACGATCGAGTGCCAAACCTATCGAAATCATTACTATATTCCTTAAAATCGAACGGCTAAGACAGTAGCTACACCTATCCTGTGATTCCGAAAGGCAAACCAGATTTTTCGATGGTAAATGCGCTGTACAGCATGGGCAATAGACATGCTATTTCACGGCGTAAATATTAAGATACACAGTCAAGCCGTGGTAGCACGTTACCTAGTGCTATAACGACAAAAGTTTTACCGTAGACCTTACCCTTCAAGAACATAACCTGCTGCATCGAGAGTATATCTTGGCGATCAGAGATACACATTAGTATATATTTTATTGTCAGGCACCTTAATTTTGTGTATGAATAATAGGATGTCAATAATAAGTTGTCAAACCGTTCGGGATCGTTAGTATCACCATTGAGATTCAAACGGCTGAGTCAATAGGTTCACTTATCCTGCGATTCCGAGAGTCAAAACAGGTATTCCGGGAATATATTCGCCTTATATTGTACGCAATGGACGCCTTAATTCATGGTTTGGATATTACAATGGAGCATCAAACCGATTAGTACGCTACAAATTCGTATAAAGCCTAACGTCCTACCGACCTGGTTAACTTTCGCGAATCTCACGGGCTTGAAGGAATTAAAATACATTTTAGTGGCATGCACCTTAATTTCATGTACGTATTAGAATATCGAATATCAAGCAGTTCGGGGATGTTACCGCCATCCCTGAGAGACGGGCGTCTAAGTCAGTAGTTTCACCTATCCTATGATTTCGAAAGTCAAACCAGGTATTGCGGGAGTAAATAGGCTGAACAGTTTTGGCAATAGATACCTCAAATCACGAAATGAATAATGAAGTCTAGAGTCAATCCGTGGAAGAACGTGACGTACAGTTATAGAGTCAAACTTTTTTGTCCTTCAGCTGTAATACTCATAGCGTGAATTAAAGTGTCCATGCCAATGCTGTTGAGTGAACTTACTCCTGGAATTCCAGGCTTGACTCACAGAATCCCAGGATAGATGAATCTGTTGACTCCGTGGTTTGCCAAAGAAAGAAAGTGGAAACGTTCTTAAACGATTTTAATCTCGATCTTCTTACTCATACATGAATTTAAGGTGATCGTCACTAAAATGTATACTCATTTGCTTCTCTGAACGCTAAGCTGTACCAACGATACAGCGGGTTAACATCTCGGAAGGTGAGGCCTACGGATAAAAGTTTGACTATATACCAATTGGTAATGTTCCCCGACGGATTGACCTTCTACTTTAATATTCATACCATCAATTAAGACGTCCATGACCAACACTGTACAGTGGATTGACTTCCAGAATAACTAACCTGACTATCGGAATCGCAGGATAGGTGCAGCTATAGACTTAGCCAATCGTCTCTCACAGATGGTGCTAACAATCCCGAAATGTTTCAACCTCGATCTTCTACTTCATGCATGAAAGTAAGGAGCACGTTCGAAAATTGTGTACTAGTCCTTACCTCTGAGGGCGGTGTTATAATCTCGATTCAGCGGGTTAGTTTTTCGGAGGGTAAAGCATTCTGTAAGACATTCAACCATACACGAATAGTTAACGTTCTACAACGGCATGACGGCCTGCTTTAATATTCAAACCGTGAATGAAGGTATCTGTTGCCAAATCTGTTGAGCGGATTTACTCCCGGAATACCTGGTTGGGCTCTCGGAATCGCAGGATCCGTGGGACTACTGACTTAGCCGTTCGTCTCACACAGAATATGGCAACTTTCTCGAAAGGCTAGACGCTCGACCATCTTATTCATAATGAAATCAACGTCCGCATCAATAAAATGTTTACTAATGTGTATCCCTAGACACGTAGCAATACTCTCGATACGGCGGGTTAGCTTCTCGGACGGTGAGGTATTCGATAAAACGTTTGACTTTATAGGAATTAGTGCGTTTCCATACGGAGTGACGGTCTATATTAATATTCATTCCCCGAATATATTTATCTATTGCCAATACTCCTTAGCGCATTTGCGAACGGAATACCTTGTTTGACTCTCGGAATCATAGGATAGTTGAAGGTCATAACTAAGGCGTTCGATTCTGAACTAAGCTTGTAACGTTTCCGAACGGAATTACACACGACCTTATAATTCATATATGAAATTAATGTGTCCGTCACGAAGGTGTGAATTAATTTGTTCCCCTGAACACGATGTAATACTCCCGATACAACGGATTTGGGTTTCGTTGGGTGAGGTCATCATTGAGACGTTTTGACTTTATAGCATTTGGTAACGTTCGACAACGTTTGGTCGTTCCGCATTAATATTCAAACCGTGAATTAAAGTATCTATTGCCAATATTATTCAGCGGATTTACTTCCGGAATACCTGGTATGAATCTCGGAAACACAGGATATGTGAAGCTATTGACATAGCTGCTCGAATATCATACAAGTTGGAAATGGCCTCGAACGGTTTGACCCTCAGTTTTCTAATTCCAACTCGAAATCAAGATGCCATCACTATAATGTATAGTAACGTGATTCTCTAAACCCGAAGTTATACTCTCGTTACTGTGGGTTAGTTTATTGGGTGGGTAAGGCCTTCAATAAAACATTGACTTTATACGAATTCTTGCCTATTGCCAATACTGTACAGCGGATTTACTCTCGGATTACTTGGATTAACCCTTGGAATGTCTGGATAGGTGAAGCTACTAACCTGGCCGTTCCTCTCCCACGGAAGGTTGTAAATTTCTTGAATGATTTGACGATAGAGAATATAATTCATACATGATGTTATGGTGCACGTCACAGAATTGAATACTAATTTGTTTCTCTGAATGCGAAGTTATAATCCTGATACAGCGTACTAGGTTCTGGTACGGTAAGTCTTTCGGTAAAATGTTTGCCACAATGCAAATAAGTAACGTTCTATGACGGTTTGACTGTCTATGTTAATATTTATACCGTGAACTGTGGCGTCTATTGCCAATACTGATCAGCTGATTTACTCCTGGAATGCCAGGCTTGACTCCCGGAATCACAAGTTTAGGTGAAGCTACTGACTCTCCCATAAGCTGGGAACGTTCTCAAACTGTTTGGCACTCGATCTTATAATTCATACATGAAGTTAATGTACCCGTCACTAAAACGCATACATATATGTATCTCTGATCTCGAGTTTGTACTCTTGAAACAGACGGTCAATTTCTCGGATTGTAAGGCCTCCGGTAAAATGTTTGACTCTATTCCAATAGGTAACGTAATCCAACGGTATGAAACAGTACTTCAATATTCCTACCGAGAACTAAGGTGTCTATGGCCAGTGCTATTCAGCAGATTTACTACTGAAATTAGTGGTTTCATCTTCGGAATCGCATTATGCCTGATGCTATTAACTTAGCCGTTCGAATCTCATTGAATGTAGTAACGGTCTCAAGCGGTTTGACCATCGTCCGTCAAATTCATACATGTAATTAACGGGCTCGTCGCTAGGACGAATGCTAGTTCGTCCCACTGAACACTACGTCATGCCCTCGACACAGCCGGTTAATTTTTTCGGGGGTAAGGCCTTCGGTAGAACGTTTGACTATATAGGAATTTATAACATTCTCAAACGGCTTAACGCTCACCCTTTATATTCATACTGTGAATTAAGGGGTCTATTGCCATGGCAGTTCTGCGGATTTACTCCAGGAACACATGACGAGTCTCTCGGATACACAGGATATCTGAAGCTATTGAGCTATCCGTTTGGATCTCATAGGAGGTAGTAACGGTCAAGAAATGATTGACCGTGGATTTTATAATTCACACAATAAATTGATGTAGTTGTCACTAAAACTTATATTACTTTGTCCCGCTGAATACGATATTATACTCTCGATACAGCGTTTTAATTTCTCGGAGAGTAAGGTCATCGGTATAACGTTTGACTTCATAGGAATTGGTAACCGTCTTTAACGGTTTGACGCTCTTCGTTAATATTCATATCGTGAATTAATGTGTCTATTGCCAATACTGTTTAGCGGATTTATTCCGAGAATAATTGCTTTGTCTCTTGGAACCATAGGATAGGCGAAGCTATTGGCTTAGCCTTTCGTCTCTCATATAATGTGGCAATGTTCTCGAACGGTTTGACCCTCGATCTTTTAACTCAAACATGACGCTAAGGTGCCCGTCATTAAAATCTGTTGTAGCTTTATCCACTATACACGATGTTATACTTTCGATGCAGCGGCTTAGCATCTCGGGAGGTAAGGCCTTCGGGAAAAAGTTTGACCTTATATAAATGGGTAACGATCTACAACGTTATGATGGTCTGCTTTAATATTCATACCGTGTGTTAATTTGTCTATGGACAACGCTGTTCAGCAGCCTTCCTCCAGGAATACCCAGTTGGACTATCGGAAACACAGGACAGGTGAAGCTATTCATAGAGCCGTTTGTCTCTTACAGAAGGTGACAACTTTCCCGACCGGTTTGACTCTCGATCTTCTAATCCATACATGAAGTTAAGTTGCCCGTCTCTGAAGTGAATACTTCTTCCTTTCTCTGAACAGGAATTTATACTCTAGTTGAAGTCTGTGAGATTCGCGGAAGATATCGCCTTCGGTACGCGTTTGACTTTATGCCAATTGGTAACGTTCTAAATCAGTTTGACGCTCCATTTTAATATTCCAACCTTGAACTATGGTTTCTATTTGCATTCAGCGTATTTGCTCCTGGAATACCTGGCTAAGCTCTTGGAATTGCAGGATCTGTGAAGCTATCGACACAGCCGTTTGTCTCTCACAGACGGTTGCAAAGTTCTCGAGCGGATTGACCCTCGATTTTCTTATTCATAGACGCAACTAAGGTGTCCATCACTAAAATATAGACTAATTTGTATCTCTGAACTAGTAGTTATGCTATCGATTCAGCGGGTTAGGTTCGCGAAAAATAAATGCCCCCGGTGTAAAGCTTCACTCCCTACGTATTGGTAAACTTCTACTACGGTTTGACTCTGTACATTGCCAATACTGTTGCGAATACTGTTCAGCGGATTTACTCCCGGAATACCTGATTGGACACTCGAAATCACAGGATGGGTGAAGATATTGACTTAGCCGTCTGAATCTCAAAGATGATGGTAGCGCTCTCGAACGGCATGACCCTCGAGTTTTCTATTCATGGATGAAATTAAGGTGCTCGACACTAAGATGTATACGAGTTAGTATCTATGATCACGGTGTAATACTTTCAATACAGCGAGTTAGTTTTTCGAAGGGAAGGGCATTCTGTAATAAGTTTGAACCTACACCTATAGGTAATGCTCTACAACGGCTTGATGCGCTACTTTTAATATTCGAACGGTGAACTAAGCTATCTACCATACTGTTCAGCGGATATACTTCCGGAATACCTGGCTTGCCCCCCGAATCACAGTATAGGTGAAGCTATTGACTTTTCCGTTCGTCTCTAAAATAAGGTTGTAGCGTTCTCGAAAGGGGTGACGTCCGATTTTCTAATGCATACATGAAGTTAAGGTGGCCGTCACTGAAATGGAGACTCATTTCTTTATCTGAACACGAACTGTAATATACTGTTTTGATATTTTCAATCATTTTTGCAAAATTTCATGTTTTTAATTTCAGAAATTGAATCGTACATGAAAAGTGCCTTTGGAATTATTTGAGCATACGTTTGTTTGTGACAATATTTTGTTACATAACCTGTTATATTATATGATTGTCTCCATATGTACCTTCGCTGCCGGCACGATACCACTGGAGTCGTCTTGTGGTTGCGTTCGGTAGATGGCAACGAAACTACCAGATGGTCGTCGGAAATTACTATTGCCTTGATATTATATCGTATGCATCTTTTCCCAGTTTTCCGTTTATTTATTCATACTGAATTTACTGTTGTGATATTTTCGATTTTTTTTCATGATTTTCAATTTTAATTTTAAGAAATTTTATTTCCCAGTAATAGTGTCTTTGGAATTAATTGAGTGTACGCGTTTATGACATTATCTTGTTAGAAATATTATTATTTGATATGATTGCCTGTAGAAGTACCTACGCTGTCGGAGCAACACGACTGGCCGGGGCTTGTAGTTGCGTTCGGGAGATCGGAGCGATACTACTGTATGGTGTACCTTAATTTCTGCAACCCTGCTTTTGCACCGTATGCATCCCCCCCCCCAATTTTCCCATTTATTTACACGTCCTGTAATTTAATGTTATAATATTTTCGATTTTTTCCAAAATTTTCATTTCTTATTTGAAGAAATTGTATGACCTAGTGAAAATGTCTTTGCAATTTATAGAGTTTACGTTTATGATATTATTTCGATACCCTCATTGATAATTCATGTGATTGGCTGTATGCGTATCACCGTAGGTAACTATTATGATATGTTAGATTCTTTTTTCGAAATTAGCAGTTTTTAGCTTTAAAGATTGTATTTCCAAGAAAAATGTCTTCTGAATTAGTTGAGATTATGTGTATGACATTATTTTGTTAATGTTGTTGTTATATTATATCGTTGTCTGCACACGTACCTACGCTTGTGCAGCGACAGGACTGGAATGGCCTCGTAGGTGCGTATGGTAGATGGGAGCGACACTATTATATGATATTCGTTAATTTCCTTCACCTTGATCTGGTACCGTACGCATTCTTTGGAAATTTTCCATTTTTTTATACACACTGTAATATACTCTTTTCATAATTTCGATTTCTATCTTAATTTTGAACTTATAGGCCAAAAAATTGTATTTCTTAGTATAAGTGCCTCTGAATTATTTGAGTTTACGATTATGACAATATTTTATTATGCTTGTCGTTATTTTATATGCTTGCCTGTATATGTACCCGCGCTGCCGGTGCGACACGACTGTGGATGCCTTTTAGTTGCGAAGGCAGATCGGAAACGACAATAGCGTATGGTCATTGCTTATTTCTTTAACCTTTCCAATGTATCGTAAGCATTGTTCGGCTGGGTGCCATTTATTTCCACATACTGCAATTTACTTTTATGATATTATCGAATTGTTTCATAATTTCCAGTCGTTAATTTCAATAACTGTATTTTTCAAGATAATTGTCTATGGAATTAGTTGAGTTTACATTTATGACAATATTGAGGTTTGCTCCCTCTTATTTTATATGATTGTTTGTATCTGTATCTCGCTTCCAGCGCGACACGAGTGGAGAGATCATGCAGTTGCGATCGGTATATCGGAGCGACACTACTCTATGAGCTTCGTTAACTTCTTTAACCATAATACTGTACCGTATGGATCTCTTCCCAGTCTTCAATTAATTTATACACACTGTATATTACGGTTATGCTATTTCCGAGTTTTTCATAATTTCCAGTTTTTTAATTAAAAATTTGTGCTTCAAAGTAAAAGTGCTTTTTCAACTGGATAAGTCTACATTTATGCAAATATTTTGTTTAGTTTGTTGTTGTATAATATAATTGTCTGGATACAAACCTACGCCTCTACAGCAGCACGAATGGAGTGGCCTTGTAGTTGCGATCGGTAGGTCGGAGCTACTCGACTGTACGGTCTTTGCTAATTTCATTACCCTCGATATAGTACTGTAACCATTCAATCGCCGTTTCCCATTTATTTCTATGCATTTATTCCCAAGTTTTACTTTATTTATACATTCCGTAATTTACTGTTCTAATATTTTCAGATCTTTTTCCGAATTTTCTATTTTTATAACAAGAAATTGTATTTCATAATAATGGTGTCAACGTAATTACTTGAGTGTAGGCTTATGTGATTTATTTGTTACATATTGCTATTTTATATGACTGTCTGTATGCGAACCTCACCAGCACCACTGGCGAGGACTTGTAGTTGCAGACGCCAGATCGAAGCGGCTCTACAGGATGGTTTTTGTTTATTTCTCTATCCATAAGGTTGTGCCGTATGCAATCTTTTGCAATTTTCTATTCTTTTGTACATACTGCATATTACTGTTATGATTTTTCAATTCTTTTCAAAATTCATAAATTTAAATACAAGGACCTGTATTCTGTGGTATACGCGCCTTTTGAATTTGTTGAGTTTATGTTTATGACAATGTCCTGTTAAGCTTTTTGTCATTTTACACGGTTGTCTGTCTAGGTACCTACGGTGCTGTAGCGACATGGCTGAAGTGGTCTTGTAATTTCGGACGCCAGATCAAAGCGGCAGACTGGATGATCTTCGCTAATTTTTTTTAACCATAATATTGTACCGCATGCAATCTTTCGCAAATTTCTATTTACTTCTACATACTGCAACTTACTGTTATGATTTTTTGACTGTTTTAGTAATTTACAATTTTAATTTTAAAAACTGAATTTCTTAGAATATGTTTCCTTGGAATTTGTTAAGTGTCGGTTTATGATAATAGTTTGTTATGCCTTATGGTATTTTTTTATGGTCTGTATACGTAACTACGATGCCGGAGCGAGACGACTGGCGACATATTGCAGTTGCGTAGAGCAGATCGGAGCGGCACTACTGGATGGTTTATGATAATTTCTTTAACGTTGATATAGTACCGTATGCATTTTATCCCAGTCTTCCCTTTGTTTATGCAGATTGTTATATACTGCATTGATATTTCCCATTTTTTTTCAAAACTTCAAACTTTTTGTTTTAATAATTGCATTTTTTAGGACAAGTGCCATAGAATTAGTAGAGTTAACGTTTATAACAATAGTTTGTTAAATTCTATGTCATGTAATATGATTGCCTCTATATGTACCTACGCTGCCGGCATGACGCGCAATAACCTTGATATTGTACCGTCTGCATTTTTACCCAGTCATCCATTTAATTATGCATACTTTAATTTAGTGTCTAATATTTTCGATTCTCATCAAAACTTTCAATTTTTAGTATAAAAAATTGTTTCCATTAGCAGAAGTGTCTACGGAATTATTTGTGTGTACGCTTATAACAGTGTTATGTTAAATTCTTTGTTATGTTAAATGATTGATGGTATACGTTCCAACGCTGCCAGGGTGAAACGACTGGCGTAGTCTTGTAATTTCGTGCGACAGATCGGTGGCGAGTAATGTTTGCTCTTTTAAATTTCTTTAACCTTGATATAGTACCGTATGCATTCCTTCGCATTCTTCCATTTATTTATATATACTGTAGTTTACTGATTTAATACATACGTATTTTTTCAAAATTCCCAATTTTTAATATGAATCATTGTTCATTTTATGAAAAGTGTCTTCGGAATATGTTGAGTGTACGTTTATGACATCAGTTTTCAATATTTATTGTCATTTTAAACGATTGTGCGTGTATGCACCTACGCTTCCGAAGCGACACGGGTGGAGTTCTCTTTCATTTGCGTTCGGAATATCGGAGCGATAGTGCTGTATGGTCTTTGATAATTTCTTTGACCATGATATTGTACCGTGTGCATTATTTTTCTGCATTCTGTTTATATCTACATACTGTAATTTACTATTACGTTTTCCCGAATTCTTTCCAAATTTTTCAATTTTTGGTTTTAAAAATTGTATTTATTAGTAAATGGTCTTTGGAATTAGTTGAGTGTACGTTTATGCCAGTATTATGACGAAACTTATTTTTATTATACATAATTTTCTATATACATATATTTGCTTCCGGGGCGACACCGCCTGTTATGGCCTTGGAGTTGCGATCGACAAATCGGACCGTCACTAGGGTATTATGTTCGTTAATTTCTCTAACCTTCATATTGTGCCGAATGCATTCTTTCGATATTTACTATTTATTTCTACATTCTGTGATCTACTGTTATGATATTTCCGATTTTATTCAAACCCTCCAATTTTTAAACTCAGAAATTGTATTCTTTAGGAGAAGTGAAAACACCCAAGCAGCAGCATACAATATGTACAAATGAAGGAAAAACTGGGAAAAAATTCTTACTGTACAATATGACGGTTAAAAACATTATCGATGACCATCCAGTAGTCTCGCTCCGTTCTGTCGTACGCAACTACAAGACATCGTCAATCGTCTCACGCAAACAGCGTAGGTACATACACGGACAATCATACAAAAAAACAATTAGTTGAACAAAATAATATCATACGGGTGCACTGAACTAATTCCAAAGTCACATTTCCTAAGAAGTACATTTTTCTAAGATAAAGATTGAAAACTTTGAAGAAAAATCGAAAATATAATTACAGTAAATTGAAGAACGTATAAAATAAATGGACAAATTGGGAAACAATGGATACAGTTTAAAATCATGAGTTACAGAAATTAACGAGGACAATCCAGTATGCTGCTGCAATCTGCCGTACCAAACTACTAGACCACTACAACCGTACCGCGGCCGAAACGTGGGTACGTATACATCGTATCATATAAAATAGAAAGTATTTAAAATAATATAGTCATTAACGTACACGCAATTGATTCGAAAGACACTTTTACTAAGACATACAGTTTTTTAAAATAAGAATTGAAAATTTCATAGAAAATCGAAAATATCACAACAGTAAATAACAGAATAAATAAATAAATGGAAAAATTGGTGAAAAATTCATACGGAGTAAAATGGTGGTTACAGAAAGTAACGAAGGTAATCCAGTATGCCGCACCGATCTGCCGTACGTACCTACAAGACCAGACCGGCCGTTTCGCTCCGGAAAAGAAAGTACATTTACAGACTATCATATAAAATAACAACAAATTTATCGAAATATCTTCATAAACGTGCACTCAACTATTTCCAAGCACACTTTCTCTACAAAATACAGTTTTTGATGTTAATAATTTGAAGTATTGGAAAGAATCGAAAATATTATAACATTAAATTACAGTGTGTCGAAATGAATAGGAAACAGCGATAGAGTGCATAAGGTACAATATGAAGGCTAAAGAAATGAACCAATACCATATAGTAGACTCGCGCCTATCTACCGTACGCAACTACTTGCCCGCTCCAGGCGTGTCGCTCTGGAAGCGTAGGTACGTATACAGACAATCATATATAATAACAGCATGTTAAACAGAATAATGTGATTAAGGTACACTCAACTGAAACCAAAAGCACTTATACTCAGAAGATCAATTTCTTGAAATGAAAATTGAAAATTTCGAAAGAAATCGAAAATAACATAACAGTAAATGACAGGTTGCATAAACAAATTGAAAACAGGGGAAAGCGTGCATTCGGTACAAAATGAAGATTAATGAAATTAACATGGATCATACAGTAGTGCCGCCCCGATCTACCGAAAGAAACATGGAGTCCACTATGGTCGTGTCGCACATGACAGCATACGTACAGAAACGATCATATCAAATAACGATAAGATTAGCAAAATACTGTCATAATGGTGCACTCAACAAATTCCAAAGACAACAATTTCTTAAG
>NW_027471747.1:0-20964 GCF_051020765.1 Lasioglossum baleicum | reverse complement strand
TAGAGTTACGAAGGAGTGACGATAGCGTTTGCTTTAGCCTTGCGAATTATGAGATCGCAATTGCTTTCTATGCCCCTGTGTATGAATTATCGAATAAAAATAAATTCTATAGAATTTTGATTAGCCTTGCATTTGATTTTTACAGTTGCGACTCTCACCAAACGGGAGATTTTTGAAGTAGCATCCTATACATATAGAGTTAACAATTTTTATTGAATTCATTTCAGGAATTAGCGCTGCGTTCAACTTTATCGTGAATTTTTTTATTTCCACCATTCAATGTTAGCGTTGCGATGAAGTATGATCGCGTTTTTCAAGCAGTGTTGCGAATACGTAACACCCATAATTCTTCCACTGGGCCGTGGAACGAGTCCTCATTCTGAACCACATATCAGCAGCCTGAACATGACTGCCCATTACTCGCTATTAGTGTCGGGTATTTTCGCATTTGAGTGCATAAAGTAGTACTTCTAAGTGCTGCGTGATTAATATATTTTCGTATGATCATTTTCGGGAGTTGACTGTTCACTTCTCTTTTTTTTGGATATATATATACATATATATATATATATATATATATATATATATATATATATATATATATACATATTAGTAATTCCTTGAAAATAGTAACTGCATTTTTATTCCAAATATTATGCAGCACTCTTTGCGATTGATTTCGTGAATATTCTACGTTACAGATTTAACAAATTAGCGTTCCGATAGTTGGAGTATTTCACTCACTCCCTGTTCACGGGTTTTTTCCGACCATCGCGTTTTGTGTATCAGCGCCATCTGCTCCCGAAATGTTTGTTAATGAAAACACTGCTGATTAATATATACGCCTGTTTTCGATACTCTCTTTTTTTCCATAAATGATTAAACTTATTCTAATCATTCTTGCAAAATAATGACATTTTCTAACCTATACATTCACTTGAGATGATAGTGAACGTCCATATTTTACAGTCAGAAGTACATAGCCTGTTTACTATTAGGTTATTTTTTTTACCGATGCAACTTCAACATTTCGTTGGTCAATTCATGAATATCCGATGTTGCATTGTATCGGTCAAAATACATTCGCGAAACTTGTTTTATTTTCAATAAAAGTCTTGCAAGTAAAATGTTTCGTGATTGCAATTCAAATCTTCGTACAAGTAACATTTTTTTTCTTTTATGTCCGGATCATTAGCTGGCTCTTAGTTGCTATGTTTCTTTTCCTTGTAAATAAATTATATAAGTGTGGTTATTTTAATTTCAAGTGACGGAAAAATTTTGTTCTACTACCGTTAATGTTGCTTTTAAATATAGCTTGTCCTCTTTCTGCAGCCAATATAACAATTTTTACAAAATTTGTATCAGGTACTCTGATGGCCCATTCATGGATGGCAGTCTCATGGTATTTCCTTGTTTTTTCTCCAATTTAAGTCGATTTTTTTGTAGGTTGGATCAAGCTTTTAGATATTGGATAAGTTGTGCGATTTGTCTTCTGAATTATGTAGGGAACGTTTTTACCTGAAATTTCATTCAGGTATTCTTATGGATCTGCGATGGAACGCAGGCACATGTTACACTCCTTTTTTCCTTTACTACGATTAGATTTCTACATAGGTACTACTACCATTTTAGATATTTGATAGGTAGAGCGAATTAGATTTTCAGATACGTTAAGAGTATTTTCAGTTATAAACAAGATTTACGTTCAAATAATATATATGTACGTGAATATTCTAGTATTTAAGTAAGGAGTTTGTATGGAAGCAGGGACATGTACTTCAATGTTATGTATACTACTAGTTAAGTAATATAACGTTTTTATCCAGACAGCATTAAAGTTAATATTTATAATGGTAATTATGCAAACTAGCAATTATCTTCATATATAATTCAGGCTATGTAGTATTACGAATTATTGAGGAAAGTTACGAAAATGAATTTAAATATTAGCGAGACATTTTATTTCACGTGGCGCAGGATTTTTTTATTTTTCCATTATAAATAGCTCAACGCTTTCATACACAAAAACAGGTAATCACTTATTTCAGGATCGAAATGTGGTCCTCTTCATGTTTGTGCTTATTAGTTTCATAATATCTTATACAAATGAAAATGTAAAATATTGATAGAGGAATGAAATAATGTCTCTCGGGGTTTTGTACCTAGTTAAAGGCTTAATATAATTCTAGGTAGGACGATGTGTGCCTTTTACTATCTGGTATAACTTTCCGCGTCGATTTCTTTTCAATCCGTTTTGCTGTTCGTTTGCAAAGCGGTCGAAGATTGAACGTAGTAAAGTTGTATCGAATGGGCTATTTTTTCCAATTTTAATTCATTATCATGAGGATGGAAGTCGGATGGGACGTGGATAGGGTGGGACTCCATTCGCAACACCTCCACGTGGTAAGACCTGGGCAATTATTTCACATATCATCTCCAATCGCATCGCTATATTTATGTCGCACATAACTAATAACTATGATACAATTACGAATTATATAGCATGTGATCCGAGCTAATTGGATGTGATCATAAGGTTGTAAATTCTAATCCACTTAATTTGCGGAAATAGTTTGATATGAATCTTCTTGTAATTTAGGTTGTTCAAACATTAAACGTAATTTGCATAAGTGTATTTGAAACAACTTGAGAATCGTTATTGATTTGAAACTATCTTGGGTAATTCGTTGCTTGTTCATGTACTGACAATTCGAAATTTTCGGTATTCGGCTAAATCCGTTTGTTTTCTTGCTTGTATTCCTATTCGATGTCGAACTCGTAATCCTAGGAGAGACTTTCTTGCGTCATGGAAAATAATCAATCAATGCTATGTTTATCCTGCATTTCATTTTACATTATTTGATATATTTTCAGAATTAAATACATGAGCATGATGAACTCGATCATTAAGCAAACTTATGGGAAATTTTATGATTGTACTAATAAAAATGTACGAAACATATATATTTAACGTATAATATATATGTATGTAAGTTAATTAATTCGTGACATTTGTTATGTACGAGAATTTTAACTTAATTTACGATGGTTGGTGGGTATGGGATATACGGGGTACTTCTGATGAAAATAATTTATTTCCACTATTTCCTTTTTTTAACATTACAGAGTTGTTTTAAATCTATGAGAGTTACAGTCTATTGATACGTGAAATAAATATAATATGTCAGTTACTGTCTATATTCTTATTCAACATGATAGGAAGCATATACTTATGAATGAACTGTTTAATAATTATTGTGAACAGTTCTAAAGCCTCTGAAATATCTGTTAAGCTCGCGGCATTTCGGTTTATGCCCCCCACCCAGTTAACCGCGGTTCCGACTAGCCACACCCGGCAAGGCCACGCTGGTCTTCCACGGACTTTGCTGCGCGTACATCCAGACATAAATTACCCAAACTAACGCAGTTAATTATTTTTCGTCTCTAACTACTTCGTTCAATTTGTTTCTCTACCTTCCACCTTCAACTACTTACCTAATTTATACAGCTATAATGACTCTTCAATGATATATTTACTACAATTATTCCGTCTGCACATTTAAATATTTATTCAACTAAATTATTTATTTTTCGATTTTAGCAATATTTAATATTTATTTATTTATTATTCGCTTTTAACAACTTTTTAAATATTTTATTTACTACTAACGTTTAATCATCCCTTAAATTAATTTATTTCTTATTTGTTTTTTTTTACAATTTGTTGATTATTTTATTTATTACTCGTGTTTAATAATCACTTAAATTCATTTACATAATATTCGCTTTTATCATTTCCGTAAATTTATATATTCTTCATTCGCATTTAGCTATTGTTTAATTACTTTATTTATTAATAACATTTAATAATTTTTTAAAATTTTTTAGTTGCTTGTACACTTTAAACAATTTTTAAATTATTTTATCTATTAATGAAATATAATAATATTTTTAATTTAATTATTTCTGTTTAGCACTTCAGATTTAATTTCATTGATTTGTTTTTAATGTTACAACCATACTTTTAATAATTCATTCAATTTTTAATTGTAATTATTTCTTTACTGCATGAATAAAAAGCATACGTCTTATGCCTTTTAATTTCCCTCGGGATAGTGGGCATCAAATATATTTCTAACTGTTAGAATAAATTATAACCACACTACTACCAAATCGTACACGTTCGAAGGATTGTAAGCGCATCTTTTTTACTCGGTATGGGTTGAAGTAAGTAGGGTCGTGTACGCGACATCGCGAGTGCGCTGTGAAAGTGATGGAAAAGAAGAAACGATGCCAAGAGGAGGACCGCTGGGCGCCCACGCCATGACCAACTCATAGCTGCTTTGATACGAAGAGGAGGTCAACGATCGGTAAGTCGCATGTTTACGATTGCTCTGATTACCCATCATGTCTTGGGACGATTGGTACTAAGCGGCACGGTGTGTACTGCATGTACATTATGAATTTCGTAATTTGCATAGTGTCTAGTAGTGCTAATGTACTAGTGTACATTAGCACTCATGACATATACATATATACAAGTACTTTTGTGATTTATTCATTGGATCAGACTTGGACTTTCTTGTCCATAGCGAATTAGAGCCAACGATGAAAATGTATCGATTCCTATTTATGTCATTACGCTTACTACGTTGCTTGATTACTCCAAAATTCGTTATATCGCGTTCAGGAATTAGAACTTTATCGCCGTTTGAAACAATATTAAAAAAAGACAATCACGAAAAATACAATACTATAGTTGCGAGACATAAATCGCCATAAGAAGCAGCTGGCGTGTTCTGTTGAAAAAGATATATATTATTCAATATCAAAAATGTAACAATTTGTGATCGTATCATTTATATGTACTACATATTATAATTCATATATCGTAAATTATATTGAAATTTAATTTGTGATTTAGGTTCTATTATATATTCCACTACGTTTTGTATCATGTTATGTATTATATTTTTCTATTTTCTTTAGGTTCGTGTCTCCATTGCGTTGCCACCTCCACGTGGTGAGACCTGGTAATTGGCACCTTTTGTCAAGGATGTATTTCAATATTTTTCGGAACAGATTTTATTTCGTAAATTTGGGGTTAATGTAATGAGCTCATCTTTGACACGCGATGCGAAGCTGTGAGCTACGCTGTGCTCGCAATCCAGATCAGCAACATTGGTCATGGTGGTTCATGGTTGGATATGGAGAGCTATGGTAGGGCACGGTGGGACATTACTGTTGTTTGTCTAATTAGTCCGCTGTTTGCTAACGAAGTTATGGCGATAATATAAAAAAATAATAAGCAGTCTGTTATATCAATTGATATAAATCCATTTTCCTTCGGATAAGTGCCAGGGTTAGGCTCCATTTCATTTCATTTCATGGAACAGATTCAACTTCAATTTCAATTGACATCAATTATTACTCTCTATCAGTACCTTAGCCAGCTCGTCGTGATAAAGATTAGAATTGACAAATCATGGGATTTACCTTCAGATATATTATAACACCTTGCCTATGTTTCTCCTCGAAAACTCGCTACTTGAAATACGCGTGGAATTGCGGATAACACGGAAATCAGCATGACGATATCAAATCTGGCAGAAATCGTTTAAACACTGTCCAAACAAAGTGATCAAAAGCAAATAGCGAATTTGGTATCGGTAAATCGTCTGGTTTTCGATGAAAATGCAAGGCGAAACGTGAGAATAAAGGGGACCGCGTTGGTTTCGATAACGGTAAAGCTCGACGCAGTAAGTGTTATTATACGGCAGAGGTTCTTGTAGACGCGCAATTCCTTCAGGCATTGTTACTTTTCCGGTGCCTTGGCGCCGCGTTTGTTGCATAAGCTGCAGAGAACGTTTAATAACAATGATCGACCAGATTCATAGTACGAAGTTTAAGTGTTATGGATATTCTCATGGTAAACTGTCGAAGCACGAATATGTGTTTGTCAACTGACCTACTTCATATCGCGCAATTTTCGCTATCTGCGTTTATTTGTACTGCGGTCTGGTGTTCGCGATAATGCATCGCATTACATATTGAACGAACAGACGCGAATGCTTTGTAACTTTAATACGTCTTAGCTGAATTCCGGAGTCAATGATAATGGTACATGCTCCGGCAGTACAAATGTACCACGGTTCTTTTCGATAACATTGACTATAATTTTTCGATGATA
The DNA here is from genome assembly GCF_051020765.1 of Lasioglossum baleicum. Taxonomy (NCBI): domain Eukaryota; kingdom Metazoa; phylum Arthropoda; class Insecta; order Hymenoptera; family Halictidae; genus Lasioglossum; species Lasioglossum baleicum. The sequence goes on along the minus strand of NW_027471747.1, from coordinate 14,774 downwards.
TAGAATTGTTTACCACGAAATTATATTCGGTATTCTCACATCGGCGTGGATACGACGAAAATGTGTAAATTATTTGTTCAAGTATATAAAATTCCATAGATTATGATAAATTGGGGGATAAAGTTCTATTCTTCAAAGAAATAGGTAACCATCGAGTCTCAACTCATTGGCATATTCATTGCATTATACACTACGATCAAGAACGCTTCGACATAGAACGAAATTTTTGTAATGGACAGATTGATACGGACCATTTTTTAATTACGCGGGTGCTGTCTTAGATTCTCCATAGTAGACTTTTAATAGCCAACCCTTGGAATTACAGTTTATCCCGTGCGACATTCCGTTCCGTTTCGCAATTTCCCAAGGGTTCCATCCTCGTCTCGTATTCATGAAACGATTATATGAAAAAAATGTATGTAATCTTCATCGTGCCGATCTTCGATAGCGAGAATATAGCTATAGTGAAACAAAGAAAGCTGTTAGACGTATCCTACTTCGTGCCTCGTAATTTGTAGAAATGAAACCTGGCAGCAAAATATCTGCGGGTCCTAAAAATCCTAAAATCTTTCTCGTCGCAATTTTCATCCTGTGGAATTTCCGCCAGGTGATCCAGCGGAAGGAGAACCGCCTGCGTCGTGGCAGCATCATAAGGTAGAGTGAGGAACCTTTGCAATACCCTGATGTTCAGCCCCGGATAGACACTTGCAAGTCTGACGCAGCTCTTCTTACTGTCCTCCGCCCACAATGGGTCTCCGGACTGAGCCATGGAACTACGTACAGAAGAGCCATGGACTAGATCATCCCAGCGTGTAAGCGCCGCATTCTCGCCTCCAGTCTCCCGGTGTGCAGAAGCAGTTGTCCTAGCCCCGCGGTCACTTCTTCCAATATTGATGCCAGTGCACCGAAGAGCTGTTCCAAGCGCCACCCGCTGTTCTGCGTGAGACCCATGTACCGGATTCGTCGTCTAACCACGATTAGGGCATCCTCCACACAGACCACATTCTGGGGTGGTCCTCTGCGGGTTCCGCCCTGGAAACACATTGCATCCGTCTTCCTCGGCGAGAGACTGAGTACCAGATATCGTACCCCTTTCACAACGCAGGCCACTCCAAGCTCATCCAGCCTCGCCGTCCTCTCACACTCCTTTCCGCCAGCTGTCACCAGCGTGTCATCGGAATATCATGTAATATCGTCGCTGGACGGGAGCAAGCCACTCAGCACCACGTCGTACGCCATCTTCCACAGAATCTTCCCCAGAACCGACACTTGCGTGACATCGCAGCGCACAACCCTCACGACGCGGCCGTACCGCCAGAAAATTAGTCCAGTATCACCGACGCCAGGTACTCCGGCACCTCGTTATGCTCTAACGTCTCACCGACGGCGGTCCACCCTAAGGCATTGATGGCAATGGCGTTATGCGGGCTCACAGCGATCTTCACCCAGCTGCAGTGGACGACTACCTTCGGCAAGCGCTTGAAGCGCTTGATGGCGTCAATGGTGACCAGAGCTCGTCCAAAACCGAACTGACTGTTGTCCATGTCCGCACCAACCCTCGAGAGGTGCTATTTCAATCGAAAATTTCGGAATTCCATCCAGTTCGGGCGTAGTCCTACTGACCCCCGCTTTCCAGCCTCCAGGCCCAGCACCTCACTGGTGACCAGAGGATCGTCCGTTCAGGCCATTCAGTCTGCCGACGGAACTATCGATGTTTCCCTCGCTGTCATCGATGCTGCGGGGAAGTGGCTGTCGACGACCCGCGGCACGAAGTCGGGATCCATGTTCTCCGTGAGCCCAGGCGTCCATCACCGCAGACACACAAGGACCGGTCGGTATTGTCGTCCCCAGGAGTCATCGTCGGTGTTCCTCAGCAGATTTTCCCAACATCTAGCCTTGATTGTTCCGATGGAACACCGCGGCGATATGCTGACCCGTCGTAACTCCTTCTGCAGCTCATTTTCCTCATCAATTGTTGACGTTCTTCTACTGCGACGGGCACGAGTGTGCCGCCGACGGGCTCGAATTATCCGTTCGCGTCGCATTGCAAGCTTGTAGCGCAACTAGAATACCATCTTTTGCGCTTTCGCCGCGGCATGCGCCATAATCATGACTCACGCCGCCATCACGGCATCGCGGATCCAATCCCCGCCGTCCTGTGGATCGAGGTGATCCTTATGACCGGACGGGCGCGCAACTACATCTGGCGTAGCCAAACTGTGCCCTCGTCGAGGCATCAGATATCGCGTCGGTGCTGCAGGTTCCGTTGTCCTGATCTCGCGGTGGGGCTCCTGAACCCGTTGGCACACTTCTTCCTCTTCATACAGGGGCGGAGTACCCCATGGTTATCAAGGGCTGTCGCTGAGGGTCTCCACCGCTTTTGCCTCCCTCCATCTGTTCAGTCTCTGCACAGAAAGCCGGAGAAGTTAGGACAAGTACTCGATGGACATGCCCGCCGGCATCACAGATGTGATGTAAGTCCGGCTACCTAGTCGAGCAGCGTCTCGGCCATCACGTTCGTCCTCAGAGAGGTCCACGCTGTTTTGTGGGCCTTGAAATCTCCGTGGACGAGCAGCGGCTGGAATAGGTGCTGCGAAAGATATATTTTTATACCGTAATGACGCCGTTTTTATTCCCAGAGGCTGCAGTTCGGCTTCATGTAGCAGTCACCTAGAATCAGGTCGTACCAGGATACCAGGACTTGTCCCTGCCCTCGGTGTGTACTAACGTGGCCAGGGGGGTTCGATGGGTTCCATTCCACTCCGCCGCAATCGCTCCGTCCGGAGCAGTTGTTGCGGTCCGTCACCGGGTACGGCTCGCAAATCATAGCCAGACTCCGCGAGCGTCTGCACTAACAGATACTGTGACGCTCGTGAGTGGTTGATATTTGCCTGAAGGATCATGAATTTTAGGCTGTGTCCATCGTCTCCTGCAGGGCCACCGCTAATCCTGTCGCTGCTATATGAGTCAGTTCATTGGTACTCCTGCTAATGCTGCTGCGCGGTTCGTCCGGTCGTTTACATGCTGTTATCCTCCTCGTCTTCCTCTGCGTTTGTTTAGGGGTATGGGGTGCAGGCCATGCTGATAATTCTGTTTGCGCCCTCCAGACCACGGGCCTCGCAATATCGGGCATTTGAGAGCTGGGGCGTTGCACTCAGCCACCTGGTCGCCCTGCTCCCATCACGCCATGGAAGTTGCGTACCGATCCGCGCAGCTTGGGCATCGCGCCCTGATATGCCTAAACTCCAGGCACCTGAAGCACTGCAGCCCCCAGCGCCTACACCCCAGCCTACTCTTACTCTTCCGCCTTGCAGTATGCTGTGTGCGGAGGAAAGGGAGCATATCGCCCAAATTGTCCACAGCCCGGAGGGGGAAGTGCGAATCTCGCCGCACATAATCTGTGTATGGTAGCAGGCGCCCATTCCTGCTAGCGCTTCTGTAACATCCTGGGGGGGGGGGGGGTAACTGAATCGCCCAATCCAGTTATCCGCAGCTCTGCCCTTGATAATCGGTTGAGTCACTCTGAGTCCTATGTCCTGGAGGGTTGCCTTACATTCCCGGCCCGCTGCCTCAAGTATGAGGCCCCGTTGATGTGTCGCTTTTGCCTCACCTTGTCGATACTCAGATCCAGTAGTTTGATCCTACGTTCGCTGGAGTCATCAGCTCGGTATACGCCTCATCGAAGGAGTTTTCAGAGTGTCAGACCCTGCCGCTCGGGCTGGAGCCCTTCCAAATTTGACATGGCGCAGCGATTACCGCACAGCTACCTCTGCGGAAGCTATGAGGCGCTCTGTTCAGGTCATCGGGCATGCACGTATCGGACATGATGGAGTTAATCACAAACAGGAAATAACTAAATAGATGTAGTGAACGACAATAATATACACATTAAATGATGGAGACATGTGGTGGCGCTGGATTTATCTGCCGCGTATGTTGCGAGTTTGGGTAGGTTTCTGTCAGGTTCTCGAGTTTGGTTTAGGTGCTCGTACATGCACGAGTCTGGCGTGCAAAAGTTAAGCATTGACAGGGAATAACGAAATAGAATTATTAAATGCTAACAAGAAACAGATTAATTGGGCGGGTGGATTGGTCTGCCCTGTAACGATCATGTTGATGCTATATATAGTGCTAACAACTTCCAACGGTTGACTATCGAATTTGGAAGACATATATGAAGTTAAGGCGACTGTCTCTAAACTGTATACTAATTTGCAACCAGGAACAGAAAGTAATACCCTCGATATAGCCGATTATCTTCTCGGAAGGTTAGGCCTTCAGTACAATGATTGTCTTTATAACAATTGGTAATGTTCACAGACGGTTTGACTCTCTACATTAGTATTCATACCGTGAATTAACGTGCCTATTGTCAATAATGCTCAGGGGATTTATTCCTGGAATGCATGGCTTGACAAATGGAATCACAGAATTGGTGAAGTTGGAGCTGTGCAAACCTCAACGGCGACGGTAACGTTATGGGACTGTTTGCCTCCCGATCTTCTCATTCATACATGGAATTAAGGTGCCCATCACTAAAATGTATACTAATTTGCTTCTCGGAACACGAAGTTATGCTCTCGATACAGCGAGTTAGCGTCTCGGAAGGCAAGGTATTGGGCATAAAGATTGACTTTATTCCCACTCGTGCCGCTCTCAGACGACCTGACACCAAACTTTAATATTCAATAACTGAATTAAGGTGCCTTCTTCCAATACTGTAGATGGAATTTGCTTCGCAAGTACCTGGTATCACATTCGGAATTGCAGTATAGGTGTAGCTAATGACTTGGTCATTCGATTCCCAAAGAAGGTTGTAGCAATGTCGAACGGTCTGGCCCAAGATTATCTGATTCATAAATGAAATTAAGGTGCCATAAATAATACGTGCATGAAATTGCTCAGCTGAAGACGCAGCTACACTTTCGATACAGCGGGCTTTGTCCATATAAGGTGAGGTGTTCGGTAAAAATATTGAATTTACATAAATTGGTATCGCTTTGAAGCGGTTCGACTCTGCACGCTAATGGCTATTCCGAGATTAAAGGTGTCCACTGCCAATACTCTTTATCAGACATACTCCCAGAATACCTGGTTGAGTGTCGGAGTCACAGGTTGCGTTGAGATATTGTCTTATCTGTGCGGCTCTCAAGAAAGGGGTAACATTCTTCCTCCGTTTGTCTCACAATGTGCTTATTCATACATAAGATTAAGGTGTCCTGCTACCATGACCACTTATTTGATTGGGTAGGCATTAAGTTATTCTGCCTCTATAGCGGGCTACGTTTTCAGAAGACAAGGATTTCTGTAAAACGTTAGAACTTATTCCAAGATGTGATGATCTCCAGCGGCTTGAATCTCTACATAAATATCCGTACCGTGACATAAGGTGCCTATTGCCAATTCGTTTCAGCGTATTTCCTCCTGAAATGCTTGGTTTTACTCTCGAAATCCCAGGATAGGTGAAGCTATTGACATAGCCGGTCGACTGTCAAAGATGGTGGTAACGTTCTGGAACTGCTTGACTCTCCATTTTGCTATACCTACACGAAAATAAATTGCCCGTCTGCTAAAATGACTACTAATTTGTAACCATGAATGCTAGGCGTGGTTCTCCATATAACGATTGAGATGCTCAGAAAGTAAGGCCGCCGTTGTAAAGTTTGACTCTATTTCAAAACGTAAGGTTCTACAAAGGATTGACACTCAACTATAATATTTATACCAGAAATATTGCGGGTGACGTCAATACTGTACAGCGGATTTACTCCCGGAATTCCCCGTTTGACTCGCTGAATCGCAGGATATGTGAAGCTAATGTTTGACAATCGACCTTCTTTATCAGGCATGAAGTTAATGTGCCAATCACTGAAATGAATTCTAATTTGTTTTCCTGAATACGAAGTTATGCTCACGATATCGCCGGTTAGCTTTTAGGAATGTGAGGTGTCCGTTAAGAAGAATGATTTTATACCAATTGGTAACGCCTTCAAACGGTTTGACGCTCTGCTCTAATATTCCAACAGTGAATTAAGGCGTCTATTGCCTATACCGTCAAGCGGATTTACTCTCGGAATACCTGGTTTGTCTCTTGGAATCGCAGAATCGGGGAAGCTATAGATTTAGTCGTTCCTGTCTCACAGAAGGTGGTAATGATCTCGAAAGGTTCGACCTTGGATCTTCCAAATCATTCATGAAATTAATGTGCACGTGACAAAAATTTATACTAATTTGTTTCTCTGAACACGAAGTTATACTCTTGATACAGGGGGTTAGGTTCTGGGAAGCAAGATCGACCGTAGAACGTTGGCTTTATATCAATTTCTGGGGTTTTTGGACCGGTATGACTCCCTACTTTAGTTTCCAAACCGTGAATTAAGGTGTGTATTTCCAGTAGGTTTTCGTGGACTATTTCCGGCATACCTGGTATGACTCTCGAAATCATAGGATAGGTAAAACTGTTGACTTAAGCGTTCGACGCTGAAAGAACGAGGTAACGTTCTCCGACGCTCAGACCCTCCACATTCTAATTCATACATGAAATCACGGTGCCCGTGTCTAAAATGTCTACTTATGTATTTCCAAGAACACTAAGCATGGCACTCACGACAGCGGGTCAGGTTCTCCGAAGGCAAAGTATTCGGTAAAAAGTATGACTTCATACCAATTAGTAATGTTCTCCGTCCGCTGGTCCCCTTACAGTAATATTTATAACGTGAGTTAGCGTGTCTATGGCCAATTCTGTTCAGTGGAGTGAACCTAGTACCGAGCTTGACCCTCCGAATCACAGGATAGGTTAAGGTATTGAATTAGCTGGGCGACACTCAAAAAGTGTTATATCGTCTTCGAACTGATTGACTCGCCATATTCTTATTCGTACATGAAATTAAGTTGCCTGCCACTAAAATGAATACCAATGTTCTTCACGAAGCAGGATGTTATACTCACGATATAACGGGTTAGGATCTTCCACGGTAAGGCAATTGGTAAGAAGATTGACCATATACCAATTGTACTGTTCACCGTCGGTTTGACACTCTGACTGAATATTCATATCGTACGATTAAGTACGTCTATTTCCAACACTACTCAGGTGATTCAGTTCTGGAGTACCTGGATTGACTCTCGCAATCTCAGGATATGTGAAGCTATTGATTCTGCCGTTCGTCTGTCACAGAAGTTGGTAACATTCTCGAACGGTTTGACACTCTATCTTCCATTTCATACATGAAGGTATGGTGCCAGTGACTGAAATGAATACTACTTTCTTTCTCTAAACACGAAGTTATACTCTCGACGAAGCGGGAGAGGTTCGCGGAAGGCAAGGCCTTCAATAAAACGTTTGACTTTGTACGAATTTGGTAATGTTCTCCGAAGGTTTGACTCCCTACTTTAATATTCATGCCGTGAATGAAAGTGTCTATTGCCAATAGGGTTCAGCGGTATTCCCACCGGATTCCTGCTTTCATACTCCGAGTCGCAGGATATGTGAAAGCATTTGCACAGCCGTTCGATTTCCAATCAAGGTTGTAACGTGGTCTCTCACAGAAGATGGCAACGTTCTCGAGCGGTTTGACACTCGATCTTCCATTTCATACATGAAGGTATGGAGCCCACCACCGAAATGAATACTACTGCCTTTCGCTGAACACGATGTTATACTCGCGACGAAGCGGGTGAGGATCGCGGAAGGCAAGGCCTTCAATAAAACGTTGGACTTTGAACGAATTTGGTAATGTTCTCTGAAGGTTTGACTCCCTTCCTTTATATTCATGCCGTGAATGAATGTGTCTATTACCAATAGGGTACAGCCGTATTCCAACCGGATACCTGGTTTCATACTCCGAGTCGCAGAGTATGTGAAAGCATTTGCACAGCCGTTCGATTTCCAATCAAAGTTGTAACGTGGTCTCTCACAGAAGGTGTCAACGTTCTCGAGCGGTTTGACACTCGATCTCTTATTTCAAGCATGAAATTGAGGTTCTCGTCACTAATGTGTATAAAAATTTGCTTGCCTGAGCACGTTCTTATACTCTCGACAGGGAGGGTTAGCTGCACCGAAGGTAAGACCTTCGGAAAAGGGTTTGAGTCTATACCAATACGTATCGTTTCCGCGATTTGACTGCCTACTTCAATGCTAATGCCGAGAATTCAGGTGCGTGTTGGCAATATTGTACAACGGATTCACTCCCGATATAGCTGGTTTGACGCTCGTAACCGCAGGATACGTGAAGCTATTGACATAGCGGTGCGACTTTCAGTAAAGGTGGTAACGTTCTCAAACCGTATGACCCTCGACATACTAATTCACACATGAACCTAGGATTCCATCATTATCATGAAGACTAATGTGATTCTCTAAACACGAAGTTATACTCTCGATACCGTGGGCAAATTCATCGGAGGCTAAGGTCTTCGGTATAACGTTTGACTTGATAACAATTTGCAACATTCCCACTTGGGCTGACGCTCCATTTTGATATTCAATCCGCGAATTAAGGTATCTATTGCCAATACTACACAGAGCATTTACTCTCGGTATATCTTGCTTGACTTTCGAAGTCTCAGAATATATGAAGATATTGACTTACCCATTCGAATCTGAAACATGGTAGCAATTTTCTGAAAACGGTTTAAAACACGATCATCTTATTCGTATAAGAAATTAAGGTGCCCGTCACTAAAATGAATATTAATTTCCTTCTCTGAACACGAAGTTATACTCGAGATGACGCGTATCAGGTTCACGGAACGTACTGTCCTCGGTAAAACGATTGACTTCATAGCAAGTGGAAGCGTTCTCAAGCGATTTGACACTCTTTTTAATATACAAACCGTGACCTATGGTGTCTATTGCTAATACTGTACAGGGCATTGACTGTCGGAATATGTAGTGTAAGATTTGGAGTCACAGGACAGGTGAAGCTATTGACTAAGCCGTTCGTGTCTCACAGAAGGTGGTAACGTTCTCCAACTGGTTCACCTTCAAACTTCTAATTCATATATGAAGTTAAGGTAACCGTACCTCAAATGCATTCTAATCTGTTTCCCTGAACACGATGTTATACGCTCGGTACAGCGGGATTGCTTCACGGAATGAAATGCCTTCGATTGGAAATTTCACTCTGTAACAATAAGTATCGTTTTAGAATGGTTTGGTAATCTACTTTAGTTTTCATACCGTGAATTAATGTTTCCCTTGCCAATACCTTTTTGGCGATTTACTCCTGGTATAGCTGGCTTTACTTTCGGAATCACAGTGTAGGTGAAGATAGAGTCTTAGCCGTTCTACTCCTAAACAAGGAGGTATGGTTCTCGAACTGTTTTACACGCGATCCTTTAATTCATGCATGAAATTAAGATGCCCGTCACTAAAGGTGTTACTGCTTTGCTTCTCGGACCACGGAGTTATACCCTCGATACAGCGGGTCAGCTCCTCAAAATGTAACGCCATCGGTAGAAATTTTAACTCTATAGCAATGAGTATTGATTTACAACGGTTTGACTGTGTACATTGGTATTGACTCCGTCAATTAAGGTGCCTATTGCAAATACCGGTCAGTGGATTTACTACAGGAATACCTGGTTCAACTCTCGGAAACACAGGACAGCTGATGCTATTTACTTAGATGTACGACACTCAATGACGGTGGTAACTTTCTCAATTGGTTTGGTTCTCGATTTTGAAATCATACATGATAGTACAGACTCTATCACTAAGACGAATACAAATTCGTTCCTCTGAACACTACGTTATGCACTTGACACAGCGGGTAAGGTTTTTGGAGGGTGAGGTCTTCAGTAAAAACGTTTTACATTCTACCGATTTCTAACGTCCTTAAGCGACCTGACTCTCTGTTTTAGTATCCATGTACTGAATTAACGTATATATTGCTAATACTGTGCGCCGCACTTGCTCCTGGAGTACCTGCTCTGACTCTCGGAATCACAGGTCAGATGAAGCTATTGACACATCAGCTCGATTCTCCTTATAGGTGTTACCATGCTCGAGCTGCTTGACACTCGATCTTCTAATTTATAGATGAAAGTAAGGTGCCCGTCACTAGAATGTATACTAATTTGGATCTCTGAACAACGAAGATATGCTCTGGATACGGCGGGTTAAGTTCTGGCAACATCAGGCATTCGGTACAAGGATATACTCTATAACAATTGGTAATGGTCTCCGACGGTTTAACTCTCTACATTAATTCCTAAACCGTGAATTGAGGAGTCAATTTCCTCTACAGTTCAGCGGATTTACTGCCGGAATACGTGGTTTGCCTCTCCGTATCGCAGGATACGTGAAAGATCTGACTGAGACGTTCGTATCTCACAGTAGGTTGTTATATTCCCGAATGCTTTGATTCTCGATATTCTAATTCATTCATCCGTTTAAGGTGCAATCACTAAATTGTATACTAATGTGATACTCTAAACACGAAGCTATACTCTCGGTACGGCAGGTTAGCCTCTCGGACGGGAAGGCATTGTATATAATGTTTGACTTTAAAGCAATTCTAACGTTCTCACAAGCTGTAAGGCTCCATTTTAATATTCAGTCCACGAATTAAGGTATCTATTGCCAATTCTGTACTGTGCATTTACGCCCGAAATATCTCGCATGACTTTTTGAATCACAGGATATGTTATGCTATTGACTTAGTATTTCGAATCTCGAGCAATGTGGTAACATTCTCTAATGATTTGTCGATCGATCTTCATATTGATAATGAAATTAAGGTCGTCGTCACTACTCTGTTTACTAATTTCATCCTCTGAGCAGGAAGTTATCCTCTCGGTGAAGCGGGATATTTTCGCAGAAGGTACGGCCTTCGATAAAACATTTGACTTTGTAAAAACTGGAAACGTTCACAAAAAGTTTGACGCACTATTTTAGTACTCACTCCGCGAATTAAGGTATATTGCCAATACTGTACAGCGCAAATAATCCCGGAATTTCTCGTTTGACTTTCGGATTCACAGGGTAAGTGAAGCTATTGACTTAGATGTTCGTCTCTCACAGGCGGTGATATCATTCTCGCACGGTTAGACCCTCGATCTTGCAAGTCATGCACGAAATTACGTTTGTCGACCCTAAAATGGATAATAGTTGGTACCTTTGATCATGGTGATAACTCTTGATACAGATGGTTATTTTTTCGGCGGGAAAGGCATACTATAAAACGTTAGATATTCTAGCAATTGGTATCGTTCTAACACTGGGTGACGCTCCATTTTAGTATTCAATCCATGAATTAAGGTGTCAATTGCGAACACCCTTCAGCGGATTCAATCGCGGATTACCTGATTTGACTCTCAGAATCACAGGATAGGTGAATCTATTTACCTAGCCGTTCGACTCCCAAAGACGGGGGTTACTTCCTCGAATGGTTTGACCATCAATATATCAATTCATACATGAATGTAAGGTGCCGTCACTAATGTGTATAGTACTGTGTTTCTCTAAACTCGAAGTTATACTTTCGATACGGCGAGATAGCTTCGCGGATGGTAAGGCTTTCGGTAAAACGTATGACTCTATAGCAACTGATAACATTCTCAAACGGGGGTAACATACTATTTTAATATTCGCTCCACGAATTAAGGTGTCTATTACCAATATTGTTCGGCGGATTTGCTCCGGGTTTACCTGGTTTGAATCTCGGAACCACAGGGTAGGTGAAGCTATTGGCGTAGTTGTGCGACTCTCAAAGATATTGGTAACGTTCTAGAAGGTTTTGACACTTGGTGTCCTAAGACATGCATAAAATGAATGCGCCCATCAATAAAAGTATACCATTGTGCTTCTCTGAGCACGATGCTCTACTCTAGATACAGCAGGATAGTTTCTCGGAACGTGAGGCCATGGTTATAGAGGGTGCCCTCATACAACTATGCAACGTTCTACAACGCCTTGACAATCTGCTTTAATATTTATACCGTTAATTAAGGTGTGTTTTGCCAATACTGTTGAGCGCAATTACTCCCAAGACATGGTTTGTATTTTGGAATCACAGGATAGGTAATGTTATAGACCTAGCTGTGCGACTAGCAAAGGGGATTGAACCGTTCTCGAACAGCTGGACTCTCGACTTTGCCATTCACACATGATAATGAGGTGTCTGTCTGGTAAAATGCCTACTAATTTAATTCCGTGACCACTGAGCAGAACACTCCCTACAGAGGGATAAGCTTCGCGGATGGATGGGCCTACGGTAAACAGTTTGACTCTATAGGAATTGGTAACGTTCTACAATGATTTGACGTATGACTTTAATATTCAAACCGTGAATTTTTGTGCCTGCTGCCAACACTTTTCAGCTGATGAACTCCTGGAATGCTTGGTTTGACTCTCGTGAATCCCAGGATTGGAGAAGCTAGTGACATAGCTGTTCGTCTCTCACAAAGGTGGCAACGATCTGGAAAACTTTGAATCTCGATATTCTAGTTAATACAAGAGTGTCAGGTGCCGCCACTAAATTGTATATCAGTTTGTACCACTGAACGCGGTGTTATACTCCCGATACAGCTGGTCAGTCTATCGGCGGGTAAGGAATTCTGTAAGACATTTAACCCTACACGAATAGTTAATGTTCTACAACGGTCGGACGCTCTACTGGAATATTCGAACCATGAGTGGAGGTGTTCATTACCCATACTGTTCAGCGGAAGTACACCCGGAATATCTGTTTAGACTCTCGGAATCACGGGATACGTGAAGCTATTGACTTAGCTATGCGACTCTCAAATACGGTGGTAACGTTCTGGACCAGGTTGCCCAGCGATCTTCTATTTCGTGCCGGAATTTAAGATGCCGTCACTGAGTTGTATACTAATATGATCCTCGCATCACGAAGTAATACCCTCGATACAGCGGGTGAGGATCGCGGAAGACAAAGCCTTCGGTAAAATGTCTGAAGCTATACCAATTGGTATCTTTCTACAAAGGTTAGGTGCTCTACTTTAATATTTATTGGTAATACTGCATTGCGGATTGGCTACCGGAATACCTGTCCTGACCGGCAGAGGCACATGATGCTTGAAGATACTGACTAAGCCGCTCGACTCTCAAAGAAAGTTCGTTCTCGAAAGCATTGACGTACGATCTACCAAATCATACATGACACTAAGGTTTCCGTCATTAAAATGTATACAAATTTCTTTCTCCGATCAAGAAGTTATACCCTCCATACAGCGGCTATGGTTCTCGGAAAGTAAGGTGTCCGGTAAGAAGTTTATCGTCATACCAATTGGTAAAGTTCTGCTACGGCTCTTCCCTCTACTTTAGTATTCATACCGCGAATTAAGGTGTCTATTGCCAGTACTGTTCAGCGGATCTTCTCCTAGGAAACATGGTTTATCTCTCAAAATCACAAGAAAGGTGAAGCTATTGCCTTAGCCATGCGAATGTCAAAAGATGTTGTAACGTTCTCGGGTGACTTGACCATCCATCTTTCTTTTGATATATGTAATTAAAGTGTCCGTCTGCTAATGAGTCTACAAATTTGTTTCTGTGAGTACCAATCATGACACTCGCTACAGCGGGATAGCTTCTCGAACGGTAAGGTATTCGGTAAAACGTTTGACTTTACCTCAATTAGTAACGTTCTCACACGGTGTGACGCTCTATTTTTATATACACTCCGCGAATTAAAGTATATATTGGCAATACTCTTTGCGGATTTAATTCAGGAATGCCTGGTTTGACTATCGGAATCGCAGGATGGGTGAATCTATTGACTTATCCGTTCGTCTCTCGCAGACGGTGGTAACGTTCTTCATCGGTTCGACCAAGGATGGTGGGAGCGCACCTGAATGTTTGGACCTTGAAATCCTAATTCTTACATGAAATTAATGTGCCCGTCACTAAAATATTTCCTAATATGATCTCCAGAACACGAAGTTATACTCTCGATGAAGCCAGTGAGGCTCGCAGATGATACGGCCTTCGGTAAAACGTTTCACTTTATAACAATTGGTGACGTTCACGTATGGATTGAAACTCAATTCCAATATTCAAACCGTGAACTAAGGTTTCTAATGCCAATACTTTTCAGCAGATTTACACCCTGAATAACTGGCCTGTCTCTCGGAATCGCACGATACTTGAAACTATTGACTTAACCGTTCGTCTATCACATATGGTGGTAACGTTCTCGAACGGTTTGACCCTCGATATTATAATTCATACATAAATCTAATGTGCCGCCACTAAAATATATACTAGTATGTGCCTCTAAAGGCGAAGTTATGTTCTCGATACAGCGGGGTATCTTCTCGGATGGTAAGGATTTCGGTAATACGAATGACCTCACACCAATTGGTTACGCTCTCCGTTTGTCTCTTTACATTAATATTCATATCTCGCATTAATGTGTCTGTTGCCAATACCATTCAAGCGATTTATTCCCGGAATTCCTGGCTTGACTTTCGGAATCAGAGGATATGGGATGACATTGACTTGGCCGTTGGACTCTCAAGGATGGTGGTAACGTTCTCAAACGATTTGATCCTCCACCTTCCAATCGATACATACAATTAAAGTGTCCGTCAGCTAATGTACCTACTAATTTATTTCATTGAACACTAAGCATGGCTCTTGCTGCAGTGGATTAGGTTCTCTGAGGGTAAGGTATCCGGAAAAAGTTTGATCCTATACCAGTAGGTAACGTTCAATTATGGTTCCAATCTGCATATTACTGTTAATACTGTACATTATGGTGTATATTGCCAATTTTGTGCTGCGGATTTACACGCAGAATATCTGGTTT
>NW_027471746.1:0-20969 GCF_051020765.1 Lasioglossum baleicum | reverse complement strand
AAATGCTACAAATTCAAAAGTTTTACCGAAGACCTTACCCCCGAAAAACTAACTTGTCGTATCGAGAGTACAACTTTGTGTTCAGCTAACGTAATTAGTACTTATTCCAGTGATGGGAACCTCGTCATCGTGTATGAGTTAGAAGACCGGAGGACAAACCGTTGGACAACGTTTACACCTTCAGTGCTAGATGAATGGCTAAGTCAATGGCTTCACGTATCCTGAGATTCAGAAAGGCAAATCTGGTACCCGGAAGAAGATCCGCTGAAAAGTATAGGCAATAGACACCTTCATTCACGGTATGAGTATTAAAACAGACCGTTAACCCGTTGTAGATCAGTACCCAGTGGTGTAGAGACAAACATTTTACGGAAAGCCTTATCCTCCGAGAACCTAGCCCGCCGTATCGATAGTCTAAATTGGTGTTCAGGAAACAAACTATTATTTCTAATAGTACCGGGCCCATTAATTTCAGGTATGAATTTGAGTAGCATGTGGCAAACCGTTGGAGAACGTTACCACCTTTTTTCAGAGTCGCACACCTAAGTCAATACGTCACCAATCGTGTGACTCCGAGACTCAAACCAGGTATTCCGGGAGCAAATCAGCTGTAAACAATTGGCCATGGACTCCTTAATTGACGCCTTAAATATTAAAGTAGACCGTAGAACCGATTGGGAACGTTACCTATTGGAATAAAGACAAACTTTTTACCGAAGACCTTACCCTCCCAGAACTTAAACCACTGTATCGAGAGTATAATTTTGGGTTCAGTGAAACAAACTGGTACACATTTTTGTGACAGCCACCTAAATTTCATGTATGAATTAGAAGATCGAGACTCAAGTCTTTGGATTACGTTACCAACTATCTTCAGATTCTCGGGGCTATGTCAGTAGCTTCACCGATCCTGTGATACAGAGCGTCAAACCAGATATTTCGGGATTAATTGCTCTGAAGAGTATTGGCAATAGACAACTTAATTCACGGTTTGACTATTAAAATAGAGCACCAAACCGTTTGAGAGTGTTATCAATTGGTATAAAGCTAAACGTTTTTCCGAAGTCCTCACCATAAGCAAACGTCTCCGTCTTCACCGACAGAGTAATTTCGTGTTCAGAAAAGGAAATTAGTATTCACTGTAGTGACGGGCATCTTAATTTCATGTATGCTTCAGAAGATCGAGGGACAAACAGTTCGAGGACGTCACCACACTCCTTGAGAGCCGAACGGCTAAGTCAATAGCTTCAACTATCCTGTGTTTCCGAGAGTCAAGCCAGGTGATCCTGGAGAACGCCAGATGAACAGTATTGGCAATACACACTTTAATGCACGGAATATATATGAACGTACGGAGTCAAGCCGTTATTGAACGTTTCATATTGGCAAACAGTAAAATATATTCGAAGCCCTTACTTTCCGAGAACCAAACTCGCTGTATCGAGAGTATATCTTCGTGTACAGAAAGGACAATATTATGCATTTGTGGGACAGGTACCTTAGTTTCATGTATGAAATGAAATATCGAGTGTCAATACGTTGGGGAACAAGACCATCTTCATTGGGATTCGAACGACTTAGTCACTGCCTAACCTATGCTGTGACTTCGATCGCCAAGCCAGGTATTCCGGGAGTAAATACTGGAAAAGTATTAACCATACGACCCCTAATTTAAGGTTTGAGTATTAAGGAAGAGCGTCAAAGCCTTGTCGAACGTCACCTACTCGTATACGATCAATCTTTTTATCGTAAGCCGTACCTTCCGAGAAGCCCAACCCGCTGTTGGGAGTGTCTTGCTCAGCGTTCGCGGAAACAAAATGGAAGACATTTTGTAGCGGGTCATATTAATTTCATATATGAATTAGTAGATCGAAGGTCTAACGTTCGAGATCGTTACCACCATCTCTGAAAGTCGAAAGGCTAAGTCAATGGATTCACCTTTCCTTTGATTCCGAGGGTCAAACCGGGAATTCCGGAAGTAAATCCGCTGAACAGGACTGGTATTAGTCCACATAATTCATGGTTTGATTGTTAAAGTAGAACGTCAATAGTTTTGTGATCGTTATCCATTAGCATAAAGCCAATCGTCTACCTGAAGGCCTTACCATCCGAGAACCTCACCCGCTGTATTGAGTGTATGACTTTGTGCTCAGAGAAGCCAATTGGTACCCACTTTACTGTCAGGCACCTGAATTTCATGTATGAATAAGATGATCGGGGGTTACACCCTTCGAAGACATTGCCAATTTTATTGAGGGTCGCATAGCTGACGTAATAGCTTCACCTGTCCTGTGATTCCGAGAGAAGAACCAGGTAATCTGCGACAAAACCCGCTGTATAGTATTTGTCATACACGTCATATTTGACGGTATGGATATTAATGAAAAGAGTCGAACCGGTGTAGAACGATACCTATTGCTATACAGTAAAAGCTTTTACTGAAGGCCATACCATCCGTGAACGTAACCCGTTGAATCAGCAGCGAAACTTCATGTTCAGTGAAGCAAATTATCATTCACATTAGTGACAGGCACCTTTATTTCATGTGTGAATAGGATGGTCGAACGTCAAATCGTTGGAAAACGTTGTAACCTTTCTAGAGAATCGAACAGCTAAGTCAATGGCTTCACCTATCCTGCGATACGGAGAGTAAAACCAGGTATACCGGGACTAAATCCGCTGAACGGTGTGGGCAATGGACGCCATAATTCACGGTTTGAATATTAAAGTCGAGCGTCAAACCGATTGAGAAAGTTAACACTTGGTGTAAAGTTAAACATTTTACCTACGTCCATACCCTCTTAAACACTAACCACCTGTGCCGAGAGTGTAACTGCGTTTTCGCAGAAAGAAATTAGGATTCATTTCAGTGACGGGTACCTTATCCTCGTATATGAATTTGATGACCAAGAATCAAACCTTCCTGGACCTTTATCGCCTTTTATGATTTTCGAACATTTAAGTCAATCGCTTCACCTAGCCTGTAATACGGAGAGGCATACCAGATACTCCGGAACTAAATCCGCGGTACAGCATTGACAATAGATAACGAAATTCTCGGCATGCGCATTAAAGTAGGTAGGCGAACACTACCAATTGTTATAAAGTCATTCTTTTTACAGAATACGATATCTTCCGAGAACGCATACGGCTGTATCGAGAGTGTAACTTCGTGCCCAGAGAAACCAATTAGTATACATTTAATTGGCGTCCACCATAATTTCAGGTATGAATTCGATGTTCGGTGGTCAAACTGTTTGGAAACGTTACCACATTCTTTGAGAGCCGAACGCCTGAGTCAATAGCTTGTCCTATCCTGTAATTCCGAGAGCAAAGCCATGAATTCGGGCAGTAAATCCGCTGAACAGTATTAGAAACAGACACGTTAATTGACGGTTTGAATATTAATATGGCGCGGCCAATCGTCTGAGTGCGTTACAAATTGGTATAAAGTCAGACGTTCTACTGAAGACCTTACACTTCGATGGCCTAACCCTCTGTATCAAGAGTATACCTTCGTTGTCAGGGAAACAAATTAATATACATTTGAATAGCGGCTCCTTATCATCATGTATGAATTAGAAAATTGAAGATCAGAACTTTCGGGAATGTTACCTCCTTTTTTGAGAGTCGAACGGTCATTTCAATAGCTTTACCTATCATGTGATTCCTGGCGTCAAACCAGGTAATCGGGGAGTAAATCCGCTGAACAGTATTGGCAATTGGTACCTTAGTTCACGGTACGGCTTTAATGTAACGAGCCACCCGTTTGAGAACGTTACCAATTGGCATAACGTCATACACATTATCGCATACCTTACATCCGAGATTATATGCCGCAATATCGTGGACATAACTTCATGTTCAGGGAAACAAATTGGTACCCACTTTAGCGACGGGCACGTTAATTTCACCTATGAATTAGAAGATCGAGTGTCAAACCGTTCGATAGCCTTATCACCTTCTTTTTCAGTCACACAGTTAAGTCAATAGCTTCCCCTATCCTGTGATTCCGAGAATCAATCCAGGTATATTAGGAGTAAATCAGCTAAACACGAATGGCAATACATACCATGATTAAAATAGCGCGTCAGACTGTTCGAGAACGTTGCCACCGCCTGTGCGAGACGAACAGCTAAGTCAATAGCTTTACCTATCCCGTAGTTCCGAAAGTAAAACGAGATATTCCCGTAGTAATTGCGCTGTACAGTATTGGCAATAGATACCTTAATTCGCGGAGTGATTATTAAAATAGAGCGTCACACCGTGTGAGAGCGATACTAATTGCTATAATGTTAAACGTTTTACCGAATGCCTTACCGTCCCGAGAAGCTAAACCGCCGTATCGAGAGTATAGCTACGTCTATACGGAAACAGATTAGTACACGAATTACTGCCGGCTGCTTTTTTCATATATGAATAAGGAGATCGATGTTTAAACCGTTCCTGGTCGTTACCACCTTCTGAGAGAGACGAAACAATATGTCAATAGCTTCTATCCAGTGACATGCAGGATCAAATCAGGTATTGCTGAAGTAAATCTGTTGAGCAGTACTGCGAATAGGCACCTTACTTCACGGTTTGAATAGTAAAGTAGAGCGTCAAACCGTTTCAGAGGTATGCCAATTGTAATAATGTTAAATAGTTTAACGACGGCCTTACATTCGAAGAAGCTAACCCGCCGTTCCGAGAGTATAACTTCGTGTTCAGAGGTTCAAATTAGTATGCATTTTAGCGACGGGCACCTTAATTTCATGTACCGAATATGAAGATCGAGGACCCAGCAGTTCGTGAACGTTTCCACCTTCACTGACGATCGATCGGCTAAGTCATTACCTTCACCTATCCAGTGATTGCGAGAGTCAAACAAAGTATTCCGGGTGTAAATCCGCTGAACAGTTTTGCAGTAAACAACTCAACTCACTGTATGAATATTAAAGTACAGAGTAATTAAGTACAATTGGTATAACGTCATTCCCTTTAGCGGATACCTAACCATCCGTGAAGCTGACCCGGTGTATCGAGAGCATATCTTCGTGTTCCGAGAAGCAAGCTAGTATGCATTTTAGTGAACGGCACCTTAATTTCATGTAAGAAAGAGAAGGTCGATATTCAAACTGTTCAAGAAAGTTACAACCTTCTTTCAGAATCGCACATCTGTGACAATAGCTCCAGCTATCATGAGATCCTGGGAGTCACACCAGCTACATAGGGCGTAAATTCGCTGTACAGTAATGGCAATGGACAGTTTGTATATTAAAGTAGACCGTCAAACCCTTTGAGAACATTACTAATTTGCATTACACCATACTCCTTACCGGATACCTTACCTTCCGAGAACATAACCCGCTGTATCGTGGGTACAAGTGGGTATAAGCAGACGTACACATTAGTTTCATGTATCAATAGGAAAATCGATGGTCAAACGGTCCGAGGACGTTACAATATTCTTCTAGAGTCGCACAACTACGACGTTAGCGTCACCAGTCCTGTGATACCGAGAGTCAAACTGGGCATTCCGGGATTATGTCTGCTTTGCAGTTTTGGGAATATACATTTTAATTCATGGTTTGAATATTAAAATAGAGCGTCAAACCGTTTGTGAGCTTTCGAAATGCTATAAAGTCATTCGTTTTACGGAAGACGTTACCTCCAGTGAACCTAATCGGCTTCATCGAGGATATAAGTTCGTGTTCAGAGAATGAAATTAGTATTCATTTCGCTAATGGGCACGTTGACTTCATGTAGGAATTAACAGATCCGGCGTCAAAACTTTCGAGGGCGTTGCAACCGTCTATGAGTGTTGAAAGGCTATGTCACCATACCACACTCCGGATATACTCATGGAATAACAAGGTAGGAGAAGCTATTGGCACAGCAGCTCGACTCACAAAAACGGTGCTGACTTTCTCGAACAGTTTGAATCTTGACTCTGCTATTCATACGTGAAATTGATGTGACCGTCTGCAGAAATGTCTACTCATTTGTTTCCGTGAACACTAGGCTAGACACTCGCTACAGCGGGTTAGATTCTCGGAAAGTAAGGTATTCGGTAAAACTATGGACTTTATAGCAATTAGTAACGTTCTCACAAGCTGTGACGATCCATTATAATATTTACTCCACGAATTAAGGTGCCTATTACCAATAATGTACAGCGAATTTACTCCCGGAATGCCGCGATTGACTTTCGATATCACAGGATGGCTGGAGCAGTTACCTTAGCCGTTCGGATCTCAAAGAAGGTGGTAAGTTTCTCGAACGGTTTGTCCCTCGATATTCTTACTCATATTGATATCAATTTCCCCGCCGCTAAATTGTTTACTAATTTGAATCTCTAAACACGAAGTTATATTCTTGTTGAAGCGGGTGAGGATCGCAAAAGGTACGGCCTTCGGTACAACGTTTGACTTTACAAAAATTGGTGACGTTCGAAAATGGATTCACGCTCTATTTTAATATTAAAGCTATGAATTAAGATATCTATTGCCAATTCTCATCAGCGGATTTACCCTCGGATTACCTGGTTTGACTATCGGAATCACAGGATAGCTGGAGCTATTGACTCACGCGATCTATTCTCAAAGACGGTGGTAACGATCTCGAACGGATTGACTTTCGGTTTTGATATTCATGAATTACAATACGGTATGCGTCTTCTGAAATGTCCCCTAATTTGTTTCCGTCAACAACGAGCAAGGCACTCTCTACAGTGGGTTAATATTCTCGGCAGGTAAGGTATACGGTAAAGAGAATGACTTCATACGAATTGGTTATGACCTCCTACGGTTTATCGCTCTAATTTAATAATCAAACTGTGAATTAAGGCGTCTATTTCCAACACTGTTAAGCTGATTTGCTCCCGTATAAGTGCTTTGGGTCTCGGAATGATAGGACAGGTAAAGCTGCTGACTTAGCCGTTCGACTTTTAAAGAAGGTGGGATCGTTCTCGCACAGTTTGGCTCTCGATTATTCTATTCACACATGAAGATAAGATGTCCGTCTGTTAAAATGTCTACATATTTGTTTCTGTGAACACGAAGCAGGACCATCCCTACACCGGGCTGGACACCTCGGAAGGTAAGGCCATCGGTAAGTAGGTTGACTGTATACGAATCGGTAACCTTCTATCACGGTTATACCTACTACTTTAACATTCAACTGGGGAATCAAGATTTCGATACCAATACCTTGCAGCGGATAAACTCGTGATATACCTGGTTTGACTCGCGGAATCACATGATAGGTGAAGTTCTTGACTTAGGTGTTCGTCATTCAAAGAAGTTGATAACGTTTTCGAACGGTTTGACATTCGACCTTCTAATTCCTACATGAAACTAAGGTGTCCGTCGGCTAAAATGTCAACTAACTTGTTTCTCTGAGCATGAATTTATATCCACGATGCAGCGGGTTATGTCTTCGGAAGGTAAGGTATCCGGTAAGGAGTATGACTTTATACCAATTGGTATCATTCTGGATCGCATGCCTCATCGATCTTCACATTCGTACGTGGAAGTAACCTGCGCATCTGATATAATGTTTACTAATTTGTTTCCGTGAGCACTAAGCATGACAACCGCAACAGTGTGTTAGGTTCTGTTAACACCAGGTTTGAAAATCGGATTCACAGGATAGGAGAAGCTGTATACTTAGCCGATCGGCTCCCAAAGAAGGTTGGAACGTTCTCAAACGGTTTGACCCCCTAATGTTATACTCTTTCATGAAAATAATGTGTCCGTCTGCTAAAATGTCTACTACTTTTATTCCACTGACTCTAAGCAAGACATTCCCTGCAGCAGGTTATGCTTCACGGAACGTAATGCCCATGGTAAAAGTTTGGTCCAATGCGAATGGGTAACGTTCTACAACGGTTTAATGCTCTACATTAATATCTAATCCCTGAATTAAGGTGCCTATTTCCAACACAGTTCTGCGTACTTACTCTCGGATAACCTGGTTTGACTCCCCGATTCAGAGGATAGGTAAAGTTATAGACATATCCGTTCGAATCTCATAGGAGGTGGAAACGTTCTGAATCGGAATGACGCTGTAATTTAATATTCATACTGTGAATTAAGGCTTCTATTGCAAATCGTTTTCGGCGAATTTACTCACGGAATTCCGTGTTTGACTCTCGGAATCACAGGATAGGTGCTGTTATTGACTTAACTGTTCGACTCTCAAGGAAGGTGGTAACGATGTCGAACGGTTGCACCCACCACCTTAAAAATCATACATGAAATTAAGGAGCACATCACCAAAATGTATACCAATTTGCTTCGCTGAGCACGAAATAATACCCTCGATATGGGGGTTAGCTTCTCCAAAGGAAAGATCTTCTGTTAAACGTATAACCTTATACCAGTTGGTATCGATCTCAAACGGATAATTGCTTCACTTTAATATTCACACCGCGTATTATGGTGCCTAATGGCTATACTTTTGAGCGGGTTAACTCCCGGAATACCATGTTTGACCTTCGGAATCACATGATAGGTGTAGGTCTTGATCTAGTAGTTCGGCTCTCGAAGAAGGTGGTAACGTTTTGGAACGGTTTGTCCCTCGCTCATCTAATTCGCACATGAACTTAAGGTGTTCGTCACTAAACTATATACTGATATGTTTTCTTCAACACAAAATAAGTATCTCGATACAGCGAGTTATATTCTTGGAATGTAACATATTGTATATAAACAATGACTTTATAGCACTTGGTAATGTTCTCCGACGTTTTGACTCCCAACTTTAATGCTTGTGCCCAGAACTTCGGTGTCCATAGCCAACGCTGTACAGTGGGTGTTCTGCTACAGTGCCTGGTTTCACTCCCTGCAGCCCAGGATATGTGAAGCTATTGACTTAGCCGTTCGAATCTCAAGGAAGGAAGTAACATTTTCAAACGCTTTGACTCTCGATGCCGATATTTATACACAAACATGTGGTGTCCGTCCACTAAAATATCTAGAAATTGTTTCCGTGAACATTAAGTAGGACACTTTTCTACAGCGGGTTAGGTTCTCGGGTGGTGAGGTGTTCGGTAAAAGGAATGCCTTTATACGAATTGGTAACGTTCCATCAAGATTTGACACATCATTTTAATATTCATACCGTGAATTAACATGTACATTTACTCCTGGAATACCAGGTTTGACTCACGGAATCACATGATAGTTGAAACTATTGCTTCGAGTCCCAAAGAAGGTGGTTCCTTTCTTGAATGGTTAGACACTCGACCTTCGAAATCATTCACAAAATGAAGGTGCCCGACACTAAAATTTGCAGTAATTTTGCCCGCACAACACGATGTTATACTCTCGATACTGCGGCTCAGATTCACAGCAGGTAAGCCTTTCGGTAAAGTGTTTCACTCGGTACAAATTGGTAAGGTCCGCAAATGGTTTGGGGCTCTACTTGAACAATAATGCCGTGAAATAAGCTGTTTATTGCCAATAGTGTTCAGCGGGTTTACTCCCGAAGTGCCAGGCTTGAATCTCGGAATCGCAGGATATGTGAAACTATTGCCATGACCGATCGTCGCTCACAGGAGGTGGCAACGTTCTCGAACAGTTTGTCCATCGATCTTCCACTGCATGCATGAAATTATCGTGCTCATCACTAAATTGTATAATGGTTTGTACCTCTGAATGAGGTGTTATACTCCCGATACAGCGGGTTAAATTTTCGGAGCGTAAGGCGTTAAGTAAGACATTTAACCTTAGAGGAATTGTTAATGATCTACATCGGCATGACGACCTGCTTTAATATTCAAACCGTGTACTGAGGTGCCTATTGTCAATGCTGTTCCTTTTGCCAACAATTTTCAGCAGGTATACTCCCGGTATTGCTGGTTCCACTTTCGGATTCACAGGATCTATGGAGCTATTGACTTAGCGCTTCGGCACTCAATGAAGTTCGTAACATTCTAGCATCGTTTGGCACTAGATCTTCCAATTTATACATGAAATTAGGGCGCCCATCACCAAAATGAATTCCAGTTTATACCTCTGAACAGGAAAATATATTCTCGATACAGCGGGATAGGTTTTCGGCGTGCAAAGTCTTTGGTAGTGCGTTTGACTTTATACGAATTTGAAATTATCTGAATCGGTTGGACGCTCCACTGTCATATCCAAACCGTGAATCAAGGTGACTATTGCTAATACTGTTCAGCGGACTTCTACCCGGAATACCTGGTTTGGATCTCCGAATCGCATGGGCAGGTGATGCCATTGGCTGAGCTGTGCGGCTCTCAAAGTCGGTGGTAACGTGCTCGATTTGTTTGGCTCTCGATTTTGTAATTATACATGAAATTCTGGAGCCCATCACTATAATGTTTACCAACTTGCTTCTCTGGACACAAAGTCATAATCTCGAAACAGTGTGTCATTTTCTCGGAAGGTACGGACATCGATAAAGAATTTGACTCTATATAAATACCTGTCGTTCTAGAACGGATGACTCAGTACCTTGATATCCATGTCGTCAATTACGGTGCTCATTGCGAATAGTTTTCAGCAGATATTCTCCCGGAATTGCTGTTTTGACTTTCGGAATCACTGGATCTGTGGAGCTACTGACATAGCGCTTCGGAACTTAATGAAGGTCGTAACGTTATGGAATGGTTCGGTACTAGATCTTTTAATTTATACACGAAATTTGGTCGCCCGTCACTAAAATGTATTTTAGTTTACACCTCTGAAGATGAAGTTATACTCACGCTGAAGCGGCTGAGGTTCGCGGAAGCAACGGCCTTCAGTAAAACGTTTGACTTTGTTGAAATTAGAAACGTTCATAAACGGTTTGAAGCTCTATTTTAATATTCAAACTGTGAATTATGGCGTCTCTTCCCAAAACTCTTCAGCGAACCTACTTCAGGTATACCTGGTTTGACTCTCCGAATCATAGGATGCATGAAGCTATTGACTTAGCGCTTTGTCTCTCACAGAAGGTGGTAACGTTCTCGAGCTGGTTGACGTTCGATCTACTAGTTCAGAGATGAAGATAAGGTGCTCGTCACTGAAATATATAATAATTTGTGTCCCTGAACAAGAAATTATACTCTCGATGCTGCAGGTTAGGTTCCAGGAGGGTAAGATCTACGGTAAAACCTTTGACATTATGCAAATAGGTAACGTTCTACAAGGGATAGACTCTGTACCTTAATATTGAAACCGTGAGATGCGGTGTCCATTGCCAATAGTTTACAGTTTATTGACTCTCGGAAAGCCTAGTCTGTCTCTCCGAATCACAGGACAGGTGAAACTGCTGATTTATCCGATCGGCTCTCAGTGAAGTTGGCAACGTTCTCGAGCTGTTTGACACTCGATCATCTTATTCGTAATGAAATTAAGGTCCCAGTCACTAAAATGTTTATTAGTGTGTATCCCTAAACACGAAGCTGTACTCTCGAAAACGGCGAGTTAGCTCGTCGGACTGTAAGGCATTCGATGAAGCGTTTGACTTTATAGCAATTAGTAACGTTCTCACATGGTGTGACTCTCTATTTTAATATTCACTCCGCGAATTAGGGTATTTATTGCCAAAACTGTACAGCCTATTTACTCACGGATTACCTGGTTTGACTTTCGGAATCACAGGATAGGTGAAGTTATTGACATAGCCATTCCTCTCAAACAGAAGGTGGTAACGTTATCGAACAGCTTGATCATCGATCTTCTAATTCATACATGAAGTTGACATGCCCGGCACTGAAATGAATACTAATTTCTTTCGATGAACACGAAGATACACTCTCGATACAGCGGGTAGGGGTTAGGTTTGGGTTCGGTATTCGGTAAGAAGTATGACTCTACTCCCTCTGGTAACCATCCCAGATGGATGGACGCTGTAATTTAGTATACAAACTGCGATTCAAGGTGTCAGTTGCCAATAATCTTCCCCGTACGTACTCCCAGAATATCTGGTTTAGCACCGAGAGTCACAGGATAGGTGAAGCTATTGCCGTAGCCGTTCGACTCTCATAGAAGGAGGGAACGTTCTCGAGAGGCATGTCGCTCGACCTACTAAGCCATGTCTGAAGTTAAGGTGCCCGTCACTGAAGTGTATATTAAGCTTTTTCTCTGAATACGAAGATATACACTCGATGCAGCGGGGGATGCCCCGGAATGTTTGGCCTTTGGTAAAAGGTATGAATATTAATATTGAGCGTCGAACCGTTTGAGACAGTTACCAACTGTTATAAAGTCGAACGCCATACCGAATGCCGTTCCTTCCGCTAACCCCACCAGCTCCATCGATAGTACAACTTCCTGTTCACAGAAAGAAGTTAGTATTCGCGTCAGTGACGGGCACCTTATCTTCATGTATGTGTTAGATGATGGAAGGTCAAACCTATCGAGATCGTTACGACCTTCCTTGAGTATCGAACGGGTATGTCAATAGTTCCTCGTATCCATTGATTCCGAGGTCAAACGAGGTATTCCTGGAGTAAATACGTTGAACAGGATTGGCATTGGGCACCTCAATTCACGATTTCAATGTTAAAGTAGAGCGTCCTTCCGTTTCAGAATGCTATCGATAGGTATAAAGGCAAACGCTTTACTGAAGACCTTACCCTCCCGAAGCTTAACGTGCAGTACCGAGAGTATAACATGGCGATGACATGAACAAGTTAGTATATATTTTGGTGACGGGCAGCTCAATTTCATGAATGAATTAGAAGATCTAATGTCAAGCCCCATGCGAACGCTGTCCCCTTCTTCGAGGATCAAACGGCTTAGTATATAGCTTCACATATTTTATGATTCCGAGATTCAAGCAAGGTATACCGGTAGTCAATCAGCTGAAGAGTGTTGGAATTATATTACTGACCGTATTGAATATTATGGTAGAGAGTCAATCCGTCAGAGAAGATTACCACTTGCAATAAAGTCATTTTTTTCACGGAATACGTTACCCTCCGCGAACCTAACCCGCTGTATGGGGTGTTATGCTACGTCTTCAGAGACACAAATTAGTATTCACTTTAGTGACGGTCACCTTAATTTCATGTATGAATTAGTAGGTCGAGTATCAATCTGTTCGAGAACGATAACAACCGTCTTCTTTGAGAGTCGAATGGATAGGTCAATAATTTCACACAAACTGTGATTCCGAAAGTCAAGCCTGGTCGTTCAGGCTTAAACCTCCCGAACTGTATCAGCACTGAACCCCTTATATCACGGTTTGAATATTAGAGAAGTGTGGCAAACCATTTGACAAGGTTAGCAATTTGAATAAATACATTCCCTTTACAGAATTTCTTACCCTCGACAAGCTATCCCGCTGTATTGAGAGTAGAACTTCGTGTTTGGAGATGCGAGTTAGTATGCATTTTAGGCACGGGCATCTTAATTTTTATGTATGAACTATAAAGATTGAGTGTCAAATCGTTCCATGACGTTACCACCTTCCTTGCGAATCGAACCACTATGCCAATAGCTTCACCTACCCTCTGATTCCGAGAGTCAAATCAGATATTCCGTGAGTAGATCTGCTGTTCAGTATTGGCATTAGACACTATTTTTCACGGTATAAATATTAAAGTACCCAGTCCAGCTGATGTATCTCGTTTCCTTTTGTTATAGAGTCAAACTTTTCCGAGAAGGCCTTACCATCGAAAAGCAAACCCCCTGTATCGAGAGTATAATATCGTGGTCAGAGAAGCAAATATGTATACATTTTAATGATGGGCACCTTAATTTCATGTATGAAATAGAAGATCGAGTGTCAAACCGATCGAGATCGTTTCCAACCTCCTTGGGTGTCGAACGGCTACGTCAGCAGCGTCACCCTTCCTGTGCTTCAGAGAGTCAAACATGGAATTCCAAGAGTAATTCCGCTGAAGAGAATTGGCATTTGTCACTCTAACTCACGGTTTGAATATAAAAGTAGAATGTCACACCTCAGTAGAACGCGACCTGTTCCTATAGAGCCTAACTTTTTACCGACGGCCTTACCACCCGAGAAGCGTAACACGCTGTAGGGAGTGATTTGCTCAGTGGTCACGGAATTATAAGAGTTGACATTTTACCATATGGACACCTCATTTTCCTGTATGAATAACAAAATCGAGAGTTTATCCGCTCCTGGACGGTACCACCTTCTTTGCTAGTCGCACAGTTACGTCAGCACCAAAGCCTATCCTGCGTTTCCGTAATTCAAACCAGGCATTCTTGGAGTACATTCACTTAAAGGTATTGGCTATTATCACATTAATTAAAGAACTGAATGTTAAAGTAAAGCGTCAATCTGTTTCAGAACGCTACCAATTGCTGTAAAGTCAAACGTTTTACGGAACACCTTACTTTCTGGAAAACTACCCCGCTGTATCAAGATTATAACTTCGTTGTTAGAGAAACAAATTAGTATTCATTTTAATGGCGGCACCTTAATTTCATGTATGAATTAGAAAGTCGAGAGTCAGACCTTTGGAGAAGGTTACCACCTTCCTTGAGAGTCGAACTGCAATGTCAATAGCTACATCTGCCCTGTAATTCCGACTATCAAACCAGGTATACCTGCAGTAAATCCGCCGCAAATTATTCCCATTAGACACCCTATTTCACGGTATAGACGTCCAAGTACAGAGTCAAACCTTTGTAGAACGATACAACCATCTTTGAGATTCGAACCTCTGAGTCAATATCTTTACCTATCCTGTGATTCCGAGCGTCAAATCAAGTAATGCGAGAGTAAATCCTCTGAAGAGTATTGGCAACTGACATCTTAATTCACGGTATGAATGTTAATGTAGTGATTCAGATATCGGAGGATATTACTAATTGCTATAAATTCAAACGTCTTACCGAAGACCTTATTCTCTGAAAATTCTAACCCACCGTATCGAGAGTATTACTTCGTGCTCAGATATACAAATAACTATATATTTTATTGGGGGGCACATTAATTTCATGTATAAATAACAAGATCGAGCGTCGAACTGTCTCACAACGTTACAACTCTCTTTGTGTGCTGGTCGGCTAAGTAAGCAGCATCTCCTTTTCTGTTGTTCCGATATTCAAACCAGGTATTCCGGGAGTAATTCCGCTGTACACTATTGGCAGTGAACACCTTCATTCACGGTTTGAATATTGAAGCACACAGTCAAACCGTTGTAGTTCGTTACCGTTTGCTATAGAGTCAAACTCTTCACAGAAGGCCTTACCTTACAAGAACGCATCCCGCTGTATCGAGAGTATAACTGCGTGATCAGCGAAGCAAACTAGTGTATATTTTAGTGACGAGCATATCAACTTCATTCGTGAAAAAGAAGATCGAGGGTCAAATCCTTTGCGAACGTTACCCCCATCTCTCAGGATCGAAAGGCTAAGTGAATAGATTCGCATATCCTGTGATTCCGAGAACGAAATCAGGCATTCCGGGAGAAATTTCGCTCTACTGAATGGGCTTTGGACACAATAATAAGCGTTATGAATGATGAAGTATAGAGCCGTTCTAGAACGTTATATATTGGTACAGTGTCAACCTCTTTTCTGAAGGCCTTACTTTCCGAGAACATGACAAGCTGTATCATAAGTATAACTTCGTGTTCAGAGAATCAAAGGAGTATACATTTTAGTGACAGAATCCTAATTACGTGTATCAATAAGGACGGTAGTGCGTCAGAACGTTGGAGAACGTTATCAGCTCTGATATTCGCGCTGCCACGGCAACAGCATCACGTATCCTCTGGTTCCAGAGTCAAATCAGGTATTCCCGGAGTAAACACGCTGTACAATGTTGGCAATAGTCACCTTAGTTCACGATATACATATCATGGTTCGAGTCAGACCGATGTAGAATGTTATATTTGGTATAGTATAAAACACTTTACGAAGGCGCCACCTTCCAAGAACCAAACACGTTGTACGAAGAATACAACTTCGTGTCCAGAGAAACATATTTGCATACCTTTTAGTGACGTGCACCTGAGTTTCATGTATAAATTAGAAGATCGATAGGCATGCTGTACCAGAACGTCGCAGCATCCTTCAGAGTCGCACAGCTAGTCAATGGCGTCACATATCCTGTGTTACCGCGTGTTAATGCAGGTATTGTGGCATTAAATCCACTCGACAGTATGGCAATAGACACCTAAATCCCGGCATGAATATTGAAGTTGAGAGTCAAGCCGTCGGAGAACATTACGAATTGTATAAAGCAATTTTATTATCGAATACCTTACCTTCATGGGACCGAACCCGCTTCAGGGAGTGTCTTGCTTAGTACTCACGGAAACAAATTAATAGACATTTTAGAACACGGACACTATAATTTCATGTGCCAGTAGGAAGATCGAGGGTCATTCCATCGGAGAAGGTCACAATCTTCGTTGAGAGTCAAACCGGCTAAGTCAAAAGTTTCACCCATCCTAAGATTCCGAAAGTCAAACCAGGCACACCGGGAGTTAATCAGATGGAGAGTATTGGCATTAGACACCTTAATTATCAGTTTGAGTATTAAAGTAGATCGTCAAAGCGTTTGTGAGCGTTAGGAACTGGTATAAAGTCAAATGTTTTTTCAGAAAGCCCTATCGTGCGTTAAGCAAACCCGCCGTATCGATAGTATAACTTCATCATTAGAGAAACACATTAGAATGCATTATAGTGACCGCACCTTAAATTCATATATGAATTTGGATGTCGATGGTCCAACCGTTCGAGGTCGATACCACACTCTTTAAAGAGTCGAACGGCTAGGCCAATAGTTTCACATCTCCTGCGATCCGAAAATGATCCTGGTATTTCGGGAGAAAATCGGCTGTACAGTATTGTCGTTAGTCACAATACTTCAGGGTTTGAATACTAAAGTACAGAGTCAAGCCGTTGAAGAACGTTACCTATTGTTATAGAGTCAAACTTCTTACCGAAGGCTGTACTTTCCGCGAATCTCACCCGCTTCGTCGATAGTATAACTTCGTGTGCAGAGGACCAAATTAGTATACGTTTGAGTGACGGCTACGTTAATTTCATTATGAATAAGAATAGAAAAGTAAATCGTCAAACCGTTTGATAGCATAGCCAGTTGGTATAAGGTCAAACACTTTACTCATGAGCTTACCTTCGAGAAGCAAACTCGCATTTTCGAGGGTATAACTTCTCGCGTTCAAGGACAGAAATTAGTCTTCGATTTGGTGACGGGAACATTAACGTCATGTATGAGTTAAAAGGTCGATGGTCAAACCGTCGGGGAACGTTGCCACCTTCTCTGATAGACGTACGGCTAAGTCAATAGACGCTAGAGTAAATGCGCTGAAAAGTATTTGCAATTGACACCTTAATTCACGACATGCATATTAACGTATGGAGTCAAATCGTAGGAGAACATTACCAATTCGAGAAAAGTCATTCTCTTACCGAATACCTTGCCTTAGGGGAACCTAACCCGCTGTAGCGGATGTCTATCTTGTTGTTCACGGGAAAAAATTATTAGATATTTTTGAAGTCATACAGAACATACTCATGTATAAATATCTAAATGGAGAGACAGACCGTTCGAAAATGTTACCACCTTCTTTAAGAGTCGAAGGGTCAAGTCAATAGTTTGACCTACGCTGTGATTCCAAGAGCCAAATCAGGTGTTCCGGGAGCAAATCCGCTGAAAGGCATTGGCATTAGGCGCCATTATTCATGGTCTGAATATTAAAGTAGAGCGACAAACCGTTAGAGATCCGTTTCCAATTGGTGTAAAGTCAAACGTATTATTGATTACCTTTCCGTTGTGACGGCAGGCAAAATCCAGCCACGGAATCACCGTGTGACGCAAGCGAAGATCCAGCCAACGCATCACCGGATATTGCGCAGGCAAAAAACGTAGCAAAATTAGCCAAAATTCAGCCATAGCATTACCAGAAACCGCTCAGATATCAACCGTAGGAAAATGAGCCATAACCAGCCAACACATGACCAGGAAACCGCCTTCTCAACCAAAAAATTACAATATAAACACCCAGCACAAACGAATAAATCAGTTCTACATTATACCCCAAACAGAACGTTTCTACATTCGAATACCTATCCAGAAAAAGTTCGTTATATATTTAAAGCTATTCAATATCCGTACTACACTTATTTTACGGAACAAGTATAAATATAAGAAACCTAGTTCTTCTAGTTAGGGTATCATCCACCATGGTTGAAGAGACGCCAGTTTATATATTATTTTAATACTTGTCACGCACTTCCCCGTGACATGATTGGCGATCCCGCCGGGATAGGATACGTCAAATGCCAGCAAATCAACCTGAGAAGCAACGGAAATACTTCTCCACGGAGCAAGAAGGAAACCAGATCAAGGTAGCACATTCTGGGAACTTGGCAGAGATCCGTATTAAAAATTTTCAAGCATGTCCCAAGACTAAAGAACCGATAGCGCATTGGATAAAATACTCGCGATACAAGGGACAATGCTTAAACAACTGGATAAATGCATGAATCAATAAGCGGCTTTAGAGACACGACAAGAGGCTAACGCTAATCGAACTATACCTCACAATTCCGTGATGTCAAACTTAACAGAAGCAATAAAGAAATTAGATGCATAGTTCCAAGCCCACAGCAGGAATTACGCGGACTCGCAAGCACTATGGGAATCAAAGCACGGGAATGCATACTCCGCACTGAACCAAGTCCCACTGACGATGAAACAACATCGACCGCCATAACTGGGTATGAAACAAGTAAATCATTCTATCTGCCCCACCTACAGAACACCAACCAAGGAGAAACACAGCGCAAGAACCAGTACTGATGAACCCGACGAAAGCTTTATGAAGCGTGGAAAAGCGGAGAGGACGATATCGGGGATGAAGAGTTCACAAAACGGTGTGATTCGCAAGAACAGAAGATTCGATCAACCAATGCTTCTACGAATGATAATAGCAGAAAAATAGTCGGTCAAGCAAAGATGGCCTTTATAGGAAGCATTACGATCACAAATTTCGACAGCAGCCACCATAAGCGGAAGCCGGAGTAGGATGCAACAGACAAAGCAAGGACAAACCGAAAGCGTGAAGTCTTATGCAAATGGCTTTCGTCAGCGTCTAAGAGAACTGGAGAACGCCATTCAAGCCAAGGACCAGATACCCGATTGCTAGGAACATAGCACTGGAAGAAGAGGCACATGAGGCTATAAGATTCTTTATATGCAACTTGCGTGTGGAAATAGCTCAGATAATACTTCCTATTAAATCTGGATCAGTCAATGAAGCCCAACAGGAAACAGGTACAGAGTCAAACGAAACCAGAATGTATCTAGACTTCCACCATCATCAAGACCCATTGTAAGATGAAACCTAGAATACAGAGGGTATCCGAGACTCAAAACATGCACCAAGACAAGTATGCTAATAACTAACCCGACACGCTGCGAACATTGCCAAGGAATTGGTAATCAGAAGTCACAGTATTACCTATTGAAGAACACAAATTTTCATGGAGTGCAGACAGGAAAAGCACCGCCATGAATAAATAACCTGAGATTTGAAGATTACACTACACCCGGGGCGAGCTGCGATGCATTGAATCAAGATTCCGGGGAACCTACCGACGAGGAAGATTCCTCATTGACACCGGAGCGGGGAGCCAATCTCATCAAAAGAGGATTGGTCAGAGACCAGATAAAGTTAAAACAAGATAAAATAATTCAATTAGGTTCTATGAAATACAAAATCTCTATCTACACACCGGTAAAAGATGGACAGTTAAAACACACGAATTACTAATATTATAGGACAACATCCCATTGACTGAAGACGCAATAATAGGATTACGCTTTCTAGAAATATATCAATACAAAATCAGTAACAAGCAACTCCAACTTAATAACGACGTTTTTGAATTACAAGGCGACTCCGACCACCCAAAGTGTCCCCAGCAGACGATTAGCTACCCACGTAGTTAAACTCGTTGATGAACCTGTTCGTGTTTGTTTCTTTAATAATGGTGAGCATAATATTCAAATTGAGAATCACAGCCAAACAGACTCACGTAATCCCAAAATCACAGAAATATTGACCATTCTTAG
Source organism: Lasioglossum baleicum (assembly GCF_051020765.1). NCBI lineage: Eukaryota > Metazoa > Arthropoda > Insecta > Hymenoptera > Halictidae > Lasioglossum > Lasioglossum baleicum. Next base: position 947 of record NW_027471746.1, on the reverse strand, counting down.
ACTCGATGACATGGGAGAAGGTTCAGGAGAACCTATTATGAAAGTTATATGCAATTACCATAACATCATTTCAACTGACAATGAACCTTTACCCTGCACCACATTAACCCAACACGGCATACTCGTAAAAACAGAAAGACCCGTCAATATTAAAAGATACGAAACATCGGAATGCCGCAGAAAAAGAGATTAGAAGTCAAATTAGAGGTATTTAAAATTATAATAGAATATTCACATTCACCTTATAAAGCACCAGTCTGGGTAGTGCCTAAAGAACTGACGTGTCTGGCAAACAAAAATGGAGTATTGTGATTCACTTTCGGATGTTAAATAAAATCACCAATAAGGATGCAAATACACTTCCGCAAGCCGATGACATATTCGCCCACTTAGGAAGTGCTAAATTCTTCAGTGCATTGGGCCTCTCGTCAGGATTCCATCAAATACCTATCATCCCTAGCCACAAAAAGTACTCTGCCTGCAGCACGACGAACGGACATTTTTACTACAAAAGAATGCCTTTCAGTATAAAGAATGCGCCGGCCACGTTCCAAAGAATGATGGCAGCGCATTACGTGGTCTGATTGGCAAGTATTATTTGCATATTTAGACGATACAGTAATACTTGGAAACACTATAGAGGAACACAATCACAACCTAGCAATAGTATTTAACGGACTGAAGGAAATTGGACTAAAGATACAGCCTGACAAATGTGAATCTCTGAAACCAGAACTCGAATTCCTAGGACGACACCATCACTATAGACGGAATCAAACCATATCCCAAAGAGATAGAATCAATAAAAAAAAACTTCCCTGATCGTACAAACATAACGAAAGTAAAATCAATGCTTGGATTAGTTGGGCACTATCGTAAAGTCGCTAAAAACTTCGCCATAATCGCGAAACCCCTAACATTCATAGCCCACAGGGAAACTCCCTTTC
>NW_027471745.1:0-21000 GCF_051020765.1 Lasioglossum baleicum | reverse complement strand
GGTTTGAGTAACTACATTAAAGCGTATGACTTTATAGCAATTCGTAACGATCTTAAATGGTCTGATGCACTATTTTAATATGTATACTGTGAATTAAAGTGCCTATTTCCAATGCCGTTCCGCGGACTTACTCTCGGTTATCCCGGGTTGCCTCTCGGAATCAGAGGGAAAAGCTATGGACTCAGCCGGTCGTCTCTCACATAAAATAGCAACGTTATCGAACGGTTTTATCATCCATCTTTAATTCATGCCCGAAATTATGGTGTCCGTCCCTAAAATGTATGCTAATGTTGTTCCCTGGACACGAACATATCCTCCACATGCAGCGGCATAGTTTTTCGGAGGTTATGTCATTTCGTAAGAAGTATAACTCTACACGAATAGGCAATGTTCTACTAAGGATTGACGGCCTGCTTTAATATTCGAACCATGATCTGAGGTGTCTATTGCCAATACTGTACGTCGAATTTACGTCGGTATTACCTGATTTGACTATCGGAATAACAGGATATGTAAAGCTAATGACTTAGCCGTTCGACTCTCAGAAAGGATGCTAACGTTCTCGAAACGATTGAATCTCGAGTTTGCTATTCATACGTGGTACAGACGTCTCCATCTGCTGAAATGTCTACTCATTTGTTTCCGTGAACTCTAAGCTAGACAGTATCTACAGCGTGTTTGTTTCCCGGAAGATAAGGTATTTGGTAAAAAGTATTACTTTATTTTATTTGATAATATTCTCCGGCGGTTTGACTGAGTGCCTTGACATATATACCGTGAATTATGGTGTGTATGGCCTATACTCTTCAATGGATATGCTTTCGGAATACCTGGTTTGCACCTCGCAAGCACACGGTAGGTGAAGCTACGGGCTTGGCCGTTTGTCTCTAAAATATGCTATTGTGTTAGCTGTTCGAAACTCAAGGAAGATGTGGTCACGTTCTCGAACGGGTTTACCCTAGATCTTCGAATTCACACGCGATATTATGGAGTCCGTCACTAAAATGCACAGTAACATCCTACTATGAACGTGGAGATATACTCTCGATACAGTTGGTTAGCTTCACGGAATGTACGGCCTTCGGTAAAAGGTTTGAGTCTATACGAATAGACAAAGCTCTACAACGGTTTAATGCTCTGCTTTAGTATTCAAGCCGTGAATTGAGGTGCCTATTGCCAATATTGTACATCTGATTTACTCCCGGAGCACCTGTTTTGTATTTCGGAGTCACGAGATACGTGATGATATATACAAAGCCGTTCGTCTCTCGATGAATCTGGTAACGTTCTCCAACGATTTGACTCTAGAACCTCGTATTGATACATGAAATTAAGATGTACGGCTGCTAAAATGTCTCCAAATTCGATCCTGTGAACCCAAAGCAAGACAATCGCTACGGCGACTGCATTCTCGGAATGAAAGGTATAGGTTAAAAAGAATGACCTTATACCAATTGGCAATGTTCTCGACGGTATGACATTTAACCTTAATATTCATGCCGTGAATTACGGCATATACTGCCAATATTGTTCAGCGCATTTAGGTGAAGGATACGTGGTCCGACTCTCGCAATCACAGGATACGAGAAGCTATTGACTTAGATGCGGGGCTTTCAAAGAAGGTGAAAGCGTTCTGCCATGGTTCGACTCACCATTTTGCTATTTATACATGAAAAAAAGCTGTGCGTCTGCTAAAGGTCTACCTATTGGTTTCCGCGGGCTCTAAGCATGACACTCACTACAGCGGGTTCGGTTCTAGGAAGGTGAAGTATTCGGTAAATAGTATGACTTTATAAAATTTGGTTATGATCGCCAAGGGATTGACTCTCTACTTTAATGTTCATACCGAGAATGAAGGTGTCTTTTGCGAATACTGATCAGCGGATTTACTACTGGTGTACCTAGTTTGACTCCCGGAGTCTCGGGATGAGTGAAGCTAGTGACTTCTCTGTTCGACTCTCAAAGATGGTGGTAACGTTCTCGAACCATTTGACACGCGAACTTGTAATTCACGCATGTCACTAAGGTTCTCGTCATTAAAATGTACATTAATTGACTTCTCAGAACACGTAGTCATACTCCCGATACAACCGGTTATCTGCTCCAAATTTTAAGTCATTCTGTAAGATGTTTGACAGTGTCGCAATGAGTAACGTTCTACAACGGTTTGTCTCTGTACTTTAATATTCATATCGTGAGTTAAGGTATCTACGGCCAATAATGTTCAGGGATTATGCTCCCGTAAATCATGGTTTGACTCTCAGATTCACAGAACAATTGATGCCGTTCACGTAACTGTGCGACTCACAAAGTAGGTGATAATGTTCGCAAACGGTTTGTCCCTCGATCATCTAATTCATACTAGAGATTATGGTGTCCGTCTCTAAAATGCATACTAATTTGTTTCTGTGAACACGAAGCTATACCCTCGATATATCGAGCGGGATGGTTTCGCGGAAGGTAAGATGTCCGATGAAAAGTTTGACATTTGACAAATTGGTGATGTCCTCCAATGGATTCTCCCTATAATTTAATACCTATACGGTCGAATAGGGTGACGATTTTATCGGATGGTAACGCATTCTGGCAGAAGTTTGACCCTAAACCTATAGGAAATGCTGTATAACTACTTGACAGCGTGCTTTAACATTCAAATGGTACATTGAGGTGTCTATTGCCAACACCCTTCAGCGGACATACCCTCGGTTTTCCTGGGTTGACTCTCGGTGTCACGGGATAAGTAAAGCTGTTGGCATAGCCATTCGTCTCTCACAGGAGGTTGTAACGTCCTCGAGCGGTTTGACAATCGGTCTTCTAATTCATAGATGAGATTAACGAACCCGTCCCTGAAATGTTTACTAATTTCATGCTCTGAATAGGAAGTTGTACTCTCGATTAAGCATGTGAAGTTCGCGGATGGTACGGTATTCGCAAAAACGTTTGATTTTATAGCAATTAGTAACGTACTCATACGGTGTGACGCTATATTTTAATATTCACTCCGCGAATTGCGGTGTCTATTGCCAAAACTCTTTAGCGGACTTATTACCAGAATTCCTGGTTTGACAATCCGAATTTCAGGATAGGTCAAGCCATTGACATAGCAGTTCGTCTTTTACAGAAGGTGGTAACGTTCTCGAGCGATTTGACGCTCGATCATTTAATTTATGCACGAAAATACGGAACTCGTCTATAAAACGAATGCTAATGTGTTTCACTATATCGTTTACCTTCGATACGAAGGGTTAACTTCTCGGACGTTACGGCCTACGGGAAAGCGTTTGACTTCATAAAAATTGGTAACGTTCACAAACGGTTTGTCGCTTTAGTTTTTTATTCAGCCCGTGGAATAATGTGTCGATTAGCAATACTGTTGAGCGTATTTACTCCAGTAATACCTGGATTTACTCTGCGAATCACTGGATTGATAAAGCTATTGACTTAGCCGTACGTCTCTCACAGAATGTGTCAAGATTATCAAACGGTGCGACTATCGATCTTACAACTCATGCATGAAGTTAACGTGCATGCCACTCAAATGAATACTAGTTTCTACCTTGGGACACGACGTTACATTCTCGGAACGGCGGGTGATCATCGCCGAAGGTAAGGCCAGCGATAAAGTGTTTGACATTATACCAATTGGCAATGCTCTCAAACGGTTCGACGCTTTAGTTTTTTACTCAATCCGTGAATCCTGGTGTCTGTTGCCAATATGTTGCAGCACGATTTACCCCAGAATATTGGTTTAACTTTCGGAATGACAGGATATGTGAAGCTATTGTCGTTGCTGTTCGTTTCTCACGGAAGGTGGAACAATACTCGAATGGTTTGAAACCCGATCTTTCAGTTCCTGCAAGGAATAAAAGTCACGCCACTAAAATGTAAACCAGTTCGTACCTCAGAACACGGTGTTATACTCCTGATACAGCGAGTTTGTTTTTCGGAGGGTATGACATTCTGTAAGAAGGTTGAGCCTACACCTATAGGTTATGTTCTACAACGGCTTGATGGCCTGCTTTTTGTATCAAATGTTAATTAAAGTGTGTATTGCCCATACTGTTCTGCGGATGTGCTCCAAGATTACCTGATTTGACTCTCGGAATCGCAGGATAGGTGAAGTAGTCGAATTAGCTACTCCCACAATTAGAGGTATCGTCCGCGGAAGGTTTGACCATCGATATTCTAATTCATACATGAATTAAACCTGCTGTCACTATATTGTATACTAATGTGTTTCTCTTAACACGTCGCTATACTATCGTTACGCCAGGTGATATTCACGGATGGTAAGGACTGCCGTAAAAAGAGTAACTGTGTACTAATTGATAATGATGGACGACAGCATGACTCTTTTCATTAATGTCTATGCCGTGATTTGTGGTGTCCATTGCCTATATAATTCAGCGGATTTACTACCGTAATGGTTTGTTTGACTCTCGGAATCACAGGATGGGTGAAGCTGTTGCCTTAGCTTTGCGACTCTCAGTGAAGGTGGTATCATTGTCGAACGTTTTAAGTGTCGATCTTCTTATTCAGAAATCAAATTAAGATACCTGTCACTAAAATGTATGCTAATTTAATTCTCTGAATACTACGTAATACTCTCGATTTATCGGGTTATGTTATCGGAAAGGTACGCTTTCTGTAAAAAGATTGAATCTACACCAATCGGTAATTGTCCACAACGGCTTTACGGTCTGCTTTAATACACATACCGCTTATTAAGGATTCTATTTACAATGCTATATAGCGGATATACTACCAGATTAGCCAGTTTGTCTTTCAGAATCACAGGGTAGTTGAAGCTATTGACGTAGCCGTTTGACACTCATAATAGGTGGTAACGGTCTCGAACGGTTTGACCACCGATCTTCTAATTCATACGTGAAATTAAGGCGCCTGTCTCTGAAATGTTTACAAATTTCTTTCTCTGATCGCGACGTTATACCCTCGAAGCGGCAGGTTGGCTTGTCCGAGGTGTCTATCGGTAAAGCATTTGACTCTTCACCAATAGGTAACGGTGTACAACGGGATGACTCTCTACTTTAGTATTCATGCCGTGAATTAAGGTGACTATTGCCATTTCTCTTCAACGGATTTTCTTCCGGAATACCTTGCTTGTCTTTCGGAATCACAGAATAGGTGTAGCTATTGAATTAGGCGTTCGAGTCTCTAGGAATGTGGTATCGTTCTCGGAAGGTTTGAACCTCTATCTTCTAATTCGTGCATGAAATGAAGGGTCTCATGAATAAAATGTATGTATTTCGTTCCTGTGAACACGGTTCTACTCTCCAGATACAGTGAGATAGTTTGCGGAGGGAAAGGCATTGTGTGTCAAATTTGACCGTACACGTACAAGTATTTCTCTACAACGGCTAGACGCCCTGCTTTAATATTCAAACTGCGACTTAAGGTGTCTATTGCCCATATTGTTCAGCGGATTTACTTTCAGAACATCTGGTTTGCATCTCCGAATCACAGGATTGGAGAAGCTATTGTCTTAGCCGCTCGGTTCTCTAAGATGGTGTTGTCGTTCTATATCGATGTGTCCCTCGATATTCTAATTCATACACGGAGTTAAAGGTGCCCGTCATTGAAATGAATTATAACTTCTTTCTCTGGAAACGCATTTATACTCTGGATGCAGTGGGTTAGGCTCTCGGAAGGTAAGGCCTTCGGTAAGACGTTTGACTTTTTACAAATCGGTAACGTTCTTCAACCATTAGACGATCTGCTCTAACATTCATACCGCGAATTAATGTGTCTATTGTAACAAGTGGTCAGTAGATTTTCTCCCGGTATATCAGGTTTGATTCTCGGAAGCAAAGGATAGGCGAAGCTATTGAATTAGCCGTTAGACTCTCAGACAGGGCGGTCAAGATCTCGAAAGGATGGACCATATACCTTCTAATTCGTACATCAAATTTATGTGACACAACACTATATTCTATACTAATTCGATTTGCATATTACGAAGTTATACTCTCGATGCAGCGGTATACGCTCTCGGAAGGTAACGTATTATATAAAAGGAATGACTTTATAACAATTGGTAATGTTCTCCGACAATTTGACTCCCTACTGTAATGCTCATGCCGAGAATTTGTGTGTCGATTACTAATGCAGTCCAGCGCATTTACTCCCGGAATACCTGGTTTCTTTCCCGGAATCATCGGGTAGGTGAAGCTATTGGCATGGTAGTACGACTCTAGAAGTAGGAGGTAACGTTCTCACACAGTTTGATTCCCGATATTCTAATTCATGCATGAATTTAAGGTGCCGTCACTCAATTGTATAGCAATGTGTTTCCCTAAACACGTAGCTATACTCCCGATACCGCCGGCTGGCTTCTCGGACGGTAAGACCTTCGGTAAATCGTTCCACTTTATTGCAACTGGAAACGTTCTCAAACGGTTTAATGTTCTACGTTACTAATCAAACTGTGAATTAAAGTGTCTATTGGCAATATCCTTCCAGAAAGTTACCACCTTCTTTGACAGTCGAACGGCTCGGTCAGTTGTATCTCCTATCCTGTGATTCTGAGAATCAAATCTGGCAGTCCGAGAGTAAATCCGCTGTGCAGTGTCGGCATTAATATCCCTACATCCGGGTGTAGATTCTAATGTCGAGGGTCACACAGTTGTACGACAGTACCCACTGGTATAGAGTCAAACTTTTTCACCGAAGGCCGTACCTTCCGAGCTGACTAACCAGCTGTACTGAGTGTCCTGCTTTATGTTGACGAAAAAGAATTAGTAGAGATTTTAGCACATAGACGCCACATTTTCGTATCAAAAACGTGAGTCAAGTCGTTCGAGAATGTTACCACCTGTTTTGAGAGTCGAACGGCTAAGTCAATAGCCTCACCTACCCTGCTATTCCGATAGGCACACCAGGTGTGCCGGGAGTCAATCCTCTGTATACTACTGATGATGAATACCTTAGCTCGCGGTTTGAATATTATAGTAGAGCGTGTAACCGCTCGAGAACGTTACCACCTTCTGTGATTGTCGAGAGGCTTAGCCAATCGCTTCTCCAACCATCTGATTCCGAAGATCATGCCACGTATTTCTGGAGTACCGCTCCTAAGACCGCCGAACAATATTGGCAATAGACGCCCTAATTCGCGGTATAAATATTAAAGTACCGAGTCGAACCGTCGTATATCGTTACCAACTTGTATATAGTCAAACTTCTTACCGTAGGCCCTACCTTCCGAGAACGGAACCCGCTGTATTGAAAGTATACACTTTGTGTTCAGAGGTATAAATAAGTATACATTTTCTTGTGTGGCTCCTTAATTTAATGCACGAATAGGAAGATCGAGTGTCAAACCATTCGAGATCCTTACCACCTCTATGAGAGTGGCACATCTAAGTCAATAGCTACACTTGTCCTGTGATTCCCAGCGACTCACCAGGTATTCCGGTAATAAGTCCGCTGAATATTATTGGATTTAGGCAACATAATTCACGGTGTGAATATGGAGGTACGGCGTCAATCCGGTTGAGAACGTCATCATTTCGGATGATGTCAAACGTGTTACTGAAAACCTTACCCTCCGAAAGCATAACGCGATGATGGAGAGTATAACATGGTAATCAGTGGCAGAAATTAGTTTACATTTTAGCACCACCTTTGAGTATTCAACGGCTATGGCAATAGCTTCATCTATCCTGTGATGCCGAGGGCCAAACCAGGCATTCGAGAAGTACATCTGCTGCACGGCATTGGCAATAGACACCTGAACTCTCGGCATGAGCGTTAAAGTAGGTAGTCAAATCGTTGCAGAGCATTACAAATTTTTATGAAATCATTCTTTTCACGGACTAGGTTACCTTGCGAGAGCGTATCCCGCTGTATCGAGAGTATATCTCCGTGATCTGAGAAGCAAACTGGTATACATTACAGTGAAGGGCACATTAATTTTATGTATATATTAAAAGGTCCACGGCCAAACGGTTCGAGATTCTGACCGCTCTGTCTGAGAGTCTAACGGCTAATGCAATTGCGTTCCCTTTCGCTTGACTCCGAGAGTCAAAGCAGGTATACCGGGGGGAAACGACGGAACAGTAGTGGCAATAGACACATTAATCCACGGTATGAATGTTAAAGCAGATCGTTAAACCGCCGAAGAACATTGCCAATTTGAATAAAGTCCGTTTTAGCGAAAGACGTTTTACCGAAGGCCTTACCTTCCGAGAACCTGACCACCTGCAACGGGAGTATAACTGCGTTTCCAGAGAAAGAAATTAGTATTTTTTCAGTGACTGGCACCTGAACTTCCTGTATGAATTAGAATATCAAGGCACAAACTGTTACACATCGACAACACCTTCTTAGAGAGTCGAGCGGCTATGACAATAGCTTCACCCATCCTGATTTTCCGTGCGTCACGCCAGGTGTGCCTGGCGTAAATCGTCTGTATGGTATGGCTATTGACATCTTAGTTCACAAATTGAGTATGTCTGTCGTGCGCCATGCGGTTTGAGAGAGTTACCAGTTGGTACACTGTCAAACGTTTTACGCAAGGCATTACATTCCTAGAATCTATCGCGTAGTATCGATTATCGTGATTGGTGCTCACGGAAACATATTAATAGACTTTATAGCTGACGCGCAGCCATCTTCATGAACGAATGGAAAAATCAACTGTCAGACCGTTCGAGAACTATCACACGATTATTTGAGAGTTGAACGGCTGAGTCATTTGTTTCACGTATCCTGCGATTCCGAGAGTCAAACCGGCTGCTCCGAGAGTAAATGCGTTGAACAGAATTGCGAATGGACACCATAGTTCACAGCTTGAATAAAAATGTAGGGCGGCAAACCGTTTGAGAATGCTACAAATTGGTATAATGTCACACACTATAACAGATACCTTACCGAAGCTATCCGGCCGTATCGAGAATATAACTTCGTGTCGAGAGAAACACATATGTATACATTTTAGTTGTGGGCACGATAGTTTCATGCATGAATTACCAAATCAAGGGACAATGCGTTCGAGACCGTTACCACCCTCTTTGAGAGCCGAACGGCTAAGTCAAATGCTTCACGCATCCTGTGATTCCATGAGTCATGTCGGGTAATATGGGAATAAACCCGCTGAAATGTATTGACAATAGACAGCATAATTCACGATTCGAATATTAAAGTAGACCGTCACACTGTTTGAGACGGATACCAATTGCTATAATTTCAGTCACTTTACAGGAGACATAACCTTCCGCGAATCTTACCAGCTTCAGCGGAAGTGTAATTTCGTGATCAGTGAAGCAAATTAGTACACATTATAGTGACGGGCACTTTAATTACATGTATGAATCTGAAGATCGATGGACAAACTTTTCGGCGTCGATAACACACTCGTTGGGAACCGAACTTCTGAGTCAATAGATTCACCTATGCTATGATACCAATCGTCAATTCAGGTATTCCGAGAATAAATTCGTTAGGCAGAATGGGCAATAGACACTTTACTTCACGGTATGAATATTAAAGTGGAGAGTCAAACAGTCGGAAGATATTACCGATTCGAATGCAGTCATTCTTCTTGCCGATTACACTAACTTCCCAGAACCTAACGCTCTGTAGCGAGTGTCTTGGTTATTGTTCACGGAAACAAATTAGTAGACATACTAGCAGCCGGACACCACATTTCCATGAATGAAGGCATAATGGAGTCCTGAACCGTTTGAGAACGTTATCACCCTCTTCGAGAGGGGAATGGATAAGTCAATAGCTCCACCTACTCTGTGATTCCGCGGGTCAGGCCAGGTATTCCTGAAGTCAATCCGCTGTGCGGTGTTGCCAATGGACAGATTCATTCACGGTTTGAATATTAATACAGACCATCAATCCGGGGTGGAACGTTACTAATTGCAATAAATTCCAACGTGTTGCCGAAGACCTTACACCCCGAAATACTATCCCGCTGTACCGGAAGTATAACTTCGCGTTCAGAGAAGGAAATTATTAGTCATTTCAGTGACGGACACCTTAATTGCATGTATGAATTAGATCACCTGGATTCAAACGGTCTGAGAAGATCACCACTTTCTTTGAGTGTCGTGCAGCTAATTCAATAGCTTCACCTATCCTGTTATTGTAAGAGTCAAACCAGTCATTGCGGGAGTAAGTCCGCTGAACAGTATTTGTAACAGACACCTCAGGTCACGGTTTGCATGTTATAGTGGAGCGTCAATCCGACTGGAAACGTTACCAATTGCTGGAAAGTGAAACGTTTTACATACGACTTTACCCTCTGAAAAATTACCACATTCATTGAGAGAGGGACGTCAAAGTCAATAGCTTCCCCCAACCTGAGATTCCGAGACTCAAACCAAATATGTATGTAGTAAATTGGCTGAACAGTATTGGTAGTAGGCACCTTAATTCTCGGATTGAATGTTAAAGTAGTGCGACAAACCATTCGAGAGCGTTATCAATTGGTATAAGGTCAAACGTTCTACCGTCGGCGATAACTTCCGCGAACCTCACCCGCTACATCGAGACTACATTTTCGCGATCGGTGAAAAATATTAGTATTCATATCAGTGACGGGCACCTTTACTTCAAGTATAAATCAGAAGAGCGGTGGTGAAACCGTTCGAAACCGTTACCACTATCTTTCAGAGTCGAACGGCTGTGTCAATTGCTTCACCAATTGCTACGATTCCAAGAGACAAAACCAGATATTCCTGGCGTAAATCCGCTGCACAGTATTGCCAATAAACACCTCAATTCGCAGACTGAATATTAAAATATAACGTCACATGTTGTAAGAAAGGTACTAATTCCTATAAATTCAAACGTTTTACCGAATTCCTTACCGCATGAGGAGCTAATCCGCTGTATCGTGAGTGTAGCTACGCGATTAGGGAAGCGCATTAGTATACAATTTAGTGACGTCACCACTAATTCACGTACGATAGCTTACAATAGCTTCACCTATCCAGAGATTCCGAAAGTGAAGCTATGTATTTCGGGAGCAAATCCACTGAACGGTATTGGCTTTGTATTTAAAGCAGAGTGTCAATAATTTTGAGAACGTTACCAATTGATATAAAGTCCATCGTCTTACTGATGACCTCGCCCACCGACAGCCTAACCCATTGAGTCGAGTGTATAACATCCTGTTCAGAGGAACAAATTAAGTTACATTTTAGAGGCGGTCACATTAATTTCATGTATTAGTTAAAAGATCGAGGAAAAAACCGTTCGAGAAAGATACCACCTTCTGTGCGTGATGGACGGCTAAGTGTATAGCTTCAGCTATCCTGTGATTCCGAGAGTCAAGCAAGGTCTTCCGGGCGTACAGCCGCTGGAGAGTATTGGCAATGCACACCGTAATTTACAGTGTAAATAGCAATGTGGAAATTCGAACCATCGTAGAATGTTATCTACTGATATAGGCTCAAACTTTTTACCGGATACCTTACCGTCCGAGAACTTAAGCCGCTGCGGCAAGTGCCTAGCTTAGTGTTCATGGACACAAATTAGTGGATACTTCAGCAGACGGACATTTTAAATGCATGTATTAATAGGAAGATGCAGGGTCCAATTGTTCGAAAACGTTACCCCCTATTTCGGCAATGGCATGACTAAGGCAATAGCTTCACCGATCATATGATTCCGTGAGTCAGTTGAGTAATTCCCGGAGTAAATTCGCTGAACAGTATTGGTAATAGACACCTAAATTCACGGTATGAATATTAAAGAAGGGAGTCAATCCGTCGGAGGACAGTACCAATCCCGTATTATGTCATTCTTTTTACCGAATACCTTACATTCCGAGGACACAACGCGCTGTATCGAGATAATAATTACATGTACAAGGAAACAAATTAGTAGGCCCTTTAGTGCCGCAGACCTTAATTTCATGCACGAATTAGATGGACGACGGACAAAACAATTCACAACGTTCCCACCTTCTCGAGAGCCAAACTTCTAGATAAATAGCTACACCTATCCTGTATTTCCGGATGTCAGGGAAGGTATTCCGGGAGTCAAACCGGCGTAAATATCTGGCATCGGACATCTCAATTCACTGTTTGAATATTAAGGTAGAGGGACAAACCTTTGTACATCTTCACCAATGGTTGTAATGTCAAACTTTATACAGAAAGCCTCACCGACCGCGAAACAAACCCGCCGTACCGAGACTATGACTTTCAGCTCGGACAAACACATCAGATTACATTTTGACGACGGGCACATTAAGTTCATTCGCGGATTTGAAGATCGAATGTCAATCCGATCGAGAACGTTACGACCTTCTGTGAGAAACGAACAGCTAAAACAATAAAAACACCTATTCTGTGATCGGAGAGTCAAGCGTTGTATATCCGTTTGTGAACGTTACCAATTGGCATAACAACATACTATTTGCCTGATCCCTTACCCACCGAGAATATAATCCGCGGTATCGAGAGTATAACTTCGTAATCAAATATTCTTATTAGTATTCATTTTAGTGACGGGCACCATAATTTCACATATGAGTTAGAGGATTAGGCGTCAATCCGTTCGAGAACGTTGCAACCTTCTATGAGAGACGAACGGCTAAGTCAATAGCTTCACGTTTCTAGTGATTCGGAGAATCAATGCAGGTATTGTTGGAGTAAATTCGCTGAACAGTATTGCCAGGTGACACCTTAATTCACGGTTTGAATAGTAAAGAAGAGAGTGTAACTGACATAGATCATTGCCAATTGGTATAAAGACAAACACATTAGAGGTGGCTTTGCCTGCGGAGAAACAGACCAGCCGTTTCGAGAGTATAACTTCGTGTTCCGATGAATGAACACGAATACAATTTAGTGACGAGCACCGTAATTTCATGCATGAATTACGGGATCGAGTGTCAGACCGATCGGGAACGTTACCTCATTTACTGAGAGACGGACGGCTAAGTCAATAGCGACACTTATCCTGTGATTCCGAGGGGCAAACTAGGTATTCCGTGAGGAAATTACATGAATAGTGTGGCATTTAACACCTCAACTCATGTTCTGAGTACGAAAGTAGATCGTCAATCCGATTGAGGACATTACGAATTGGAATGAAGTCAAACGTTTTACAGAAATCCGTACCCTCCGAAAGTCTAGCGCGACGTATCGCGCGTTTGATCTGGAGTTTAGTGGAGTATATTACTATAAATTTTAGTGACGGCCACCTTAATTTCATGAATGAATTCGTAGATCGATTGTTAAACCGTTCGAGAACGTTACCGCCTTTTTTGTGAGTCGATCGGATAAGTCAGCAGTTTTACCTGTCCTGTGTTTGCGAAGGACGAACCAGACATTCCGAGAGCCACAGAACTGTACATTATTGGCAGCGGACATCTTAATTCACGGAATGAATGTCAATGTACACAGTCTATCCCTTGTAGAGCGTTACCTATTGGTGTAATGTCAAAGGTATTAGTGAAGCATCCCGCTGTAGCGATTGTGTTCCTTAGTTCTCACGTTTTCAAATTAGTGGTCATTTTATTATGCGGACACATTATTCTCATGCATATATAGGAACATCGATGGCAAACAGGGCGAGATCGTTACCACCTTCATTCAGAGTAACACGTGGCAGTGAATATCTACACCCATCCCCGGATTCCGAGAGTCAAATAAGGTATTTCGATAATAAATCCAGTGTTCAGCATAGACAATAGACATCCTAATTCACCGAATTAGTATTAAGGTACATAGTCAAGCCGTTGAAGAACGTTACCTGTTAGTATGCAGTTAAACTTTTTATCGAATACCATATCCTACTAGAACCTAACCCGCCGTAGGTAGTGTCTTGCTCAGTTTTCACGAAAAATATTAGTAGATACTTTAGCAGTGGGACACCTTGTTTTCGTGTTTGCGTAGCAGAATCGAAAGTCAAATCGTTCGAGAACGTCACCACCTCCTCTGCGAATGGTACAGCTGCGTCAATACCTTCAACTGTCATGCGATACCGAGAGTCAAACCAGTAATTCCGGCATTATATCCGCAGGTCAGTATTGGCAATAGACACCTCAATTTGCGGAATCAATATTAAAATAGAGCGTCACACCTTGTGAGAGCGATGCCAATTGCTATAAAGTCAAACCTTTTACAGAATTCCATACCGATCTAGAAGTTAGCCCTCCGATTCATGAGAATTGCTACCGGCTTAGAGAAGCACATTAGTAAACATCTTAGTGACGGGGACCTTAATTCCATTAGGAATAAGAAGATAGAGGGTCAAGCCCTTTGAGGAACTTGCCACATTCTTTGAGATTCGAACGGATAAGTCAATAGCTCCACATATCCTGTGATACTATCGGTCAAACTTAGCGTTCTTGGAGAAAATTCGCAGTAATGCATCAGCAATAGAGGCCATATTTCTCGGTCTGAACATTAAAGTGAAGCGTTAACTCGTTTGAGAACGTTACCAATTGTTGACAAGTCGAACGTTTTACCGAAGACATTACGCTCTGAAAAAATATCCCGCTGGATCTGGAGCATAATATCCTGCTCAGAGGGTGGAATAAGAAAATATTTTAGAGACGGGCACCTTAACATCATGCACGTGTCAAAAGGCTCTTGGCCAAACCGCTCGAGAACGTTGCCGCTTCCGTGAGAGGCGAACGTCTAAGTCAATAGCTATACCTATCCTGCGATTCCGAGTGTGAAACCAGTAATTCCGTGAGTATATCAGCTGAACAGTGTTGGGAATAGACACCTTATTTCTCGGTTTTAATGTTAAAGTAGAGCGTCATGCCGTTTGAGAACGTAACCAATTGCGATAAAGGCAATCGTTCTACAGTAGGACGTACCATCAGCGAACCTTACCCGCTTCATAGAGAGTGTAACTTCGCGTTCAGAGAATGAAATCAGTGAACATTTTAGTGACGGGGCCATTATTTCATTATGAATAAGAAAATAGTGAGTCAAGCCGTTCGCGAATGTTATCACCTTCTTTGAGAGACAAACGGCTAAGTCAATAACTTCACCTATCCTGTAATTCCATTTGTAAAACCAGGTATGTCGAGAGTGAATCCGCTGAAGAGTTTGCAATAGACACCTTAATTCACGGTATGTATATTAATGCAGAGCGTTAATCGGTTTGACAAAGCTACCAATTGGTATAAAGTCAAAGGCTTTACTGAAGTGCTCACCCACCGAGAGTCTATCGCGCTGTACCGAGAGAGTATCTTTATGATCACTGAAGCAAATTAGTATATAATTAAGTAACCCCACCCTTAAATCCACGTGTGAATTATAAGATCGAGTGTCGAACCCTTTGAGATCGTGACCAACATCCTTGAGAATAGAACGGCTAAGTCAATAGCATCACCTACCATGTGATAAGGAGAGTCCAACCAAGCATTCCGGTAGTAATTGCGCAACTCGGGATTGACAATAGACATCTTAATTCACCGTATTAATATAAAAGTACTTAGACAAAGCGTTGTAGAACGCTACCTACTTGTATAGCATCAAACTATAAACCGATGGCCCTACCTTCCGAGAAACTAACCCGCTGTGAGGAGAGTATAACTGCGTGTTCAGAGAAGCAAATTTATAACCAATTTTGTCAGGTGCACCTTAATTTCATGAATCAAGAAGAAGATCGAGGGTGACACTGTTCGACAACGTTACCAACTTTATTGTGCGTCGCATATGTAAGGAAATAGTTTCACCAATCCTGTGATTCCGAGAGTCAAACCAGTCATTGCGGGAGAAAATTACCTGAACTATATAGGCCATTGACTCGATAATTCACGGTTTGAGCCATAAAATCTAAGGACAAACTGTCGGAGATAACAGCCTATTTGCATAGAGACACTCTTTTTACGAATGCCTTACATTCCGAGAACATAACCCGCTGGATCGTGAGTATAACATCTTGTTTAGTGTAACAAATTGCGATAAATTTTAGCTACGGGCACCTTAATTTCATGAATGAATTCGAAGATCGAGGGTCAAACAGTTGCAGATCGATACCACCTTCTCCTAGAGACGAACTGCTATTTCATTAGCCTCAACTATCCTGTGATTCCGTGAGTTGAATGAGGTATTCCGGGAGCAAATCCGCTGAATAGTTTTAGAAATACACACCTAATATCTCAATGTGCATTAAAGTAGGAATTCATATCCCCAGAGAACGATACGTATTGGTTTATAGTTACACTTTTTACCGAAAGCCTTTCCTTCGATGCAGCTAACCGGCCATGTCGAGAGTATAACTTCGTGTTCAGAGAAACTCATTGGTATACATTTTCGTGATAGGCTCCATAGTTTCCAGTATGAAATACAAAATCGAGGGACAAACCGTTCCAAATCGTTACCACGTTCTTTGAGAGACACAGCTATGTCTTTAGCATCACCCATCCAGTTAATCAACGACTCACACCAGGTATTCCGGGAGTGTATCCATAGTGCAGTATTACTAATGGTCACGTTGATTCATTTTACGAATATTATAGTGGAGTGTCAAACCTTTGCCCAACGTTACACATTGGTATCGCGCCAAACACCTTACCGATGGCCATACCTTCGGAGAAAATAACCCGCCGTATCCTCAGTATAACTTCGGGTTCAGAGATCGAAATTAGTGTTCATTTCAGTGAATGGCACCTTGAACTCATGTATGAGTTAGTAGATTGAGCGCCAAACAGTCCAAGAACGTAACCACCTCCTCTGTGAGACGAACGGCCAAGTCAATAATTTCACTTATCCTGTGATTCCGAAAGATAAACCAGGTATGCCGGGTTTAAATCCGCGGAACAGTTTTGGCCCGAGACACCATAATTGACGGATTGGATATTAAAGTATAGCGGGAAACCGCTTGCGAACGTTACCAGCTTGTATAACGTCAATCGTTGTACCGAAGACCTTGCCATACGAGAAACGAACACGCTGCATCGACAGCATAATTTCGTACACAAGGAAACAAATTATTCTGAATCTCAGTGATAGGCACCATAATTTCATGTATTATATAGAAGATCGTTGGTCCATATCGTTAGAGACCGATACCTCCTTCATAGCGTGTCGATGGGCAAAGTCAACAGCTTCACTCATACTGTGATTCTAGGAGACGAGTCAGGTATTCCGGGAGTAAAACCGCTGGACAATATTGGCAATATACACCATAGTTTCATGTGTAGGGACTCGGCAGATGCGGAAAGCGAAGGTTTTTTGGGTTTTTCCTTTCCTTCGTGACGTCGAGGTCTTCAGGTCAATGGGGACCTGGTTTATGTTCTTACAACCAGACAGACCTTCATGACCCGCGGACGCGCGGACCACCTCGACGACGATTTGGGAAGGAAAAGCAGTACAGTTCGTTCGAGCCTGCTGACCGCATCGTTTCCTATCCCCCGCACTCAAAATAAAGATCTACCCCAGGAATCACGGCGAGTTTATCCAAACCTCACATTTCCATCCACCTTCAACTGGTGACCCCGACGTGATCGTGTATATCGAAGGTGAAGTGCGTGAGTCATATTTTTTTTTCTCTCTTCATTCTACCGTCCGTTTTAATACACGAAACGCGATGGCCGAATCTAACCGTGAATATACGAGTGGACAGTGCGAGTGCGAAGCGGTAAACGCGGTAAGCCAGACGAAGCAGCGCATTCCACAATTCTGGCCGCACAAGGTTGCACTCTGGTTCCTAATGCTGGAAAAATACTTCGAGTCCGCTAGGATCACTAAAGATTCGACCCGATATAATACCGCGCTCGCGTGCCTCAGCGACGATTGCATTGAGCAGATTGAGGACGTTATTATGAACCCCCCTGCCACGGGACAGTACGAACTGTTAAAGCGCGAGGTAATAAAACGTTTATCAGAGTCTCGACTTTTCACGCGTGCGGAAATTGGTGGAAGGGCAGGAAATTGGCGACCGTACACCGTCGCAATTTTTCCGTCATCTAAGGAATCTCGCAACCCCCTCCGTCACGGACGAGTTGCTCGTGACCCTATGGAAGACCCGGTTGCCGACGGATATTCAACGCGTCTTGGCCACCGTGCAGCACGGAGACACAACCGCGTTGACAGAAATGGCAGACCGAATTCACGAGATCTGCCCCGAACCGCGACGCGGCATCGCCGCAGTCGCATCCACATCGGAATTTCAACGATTGGCCGAAAAGGTGGATCAGCTCCCTGCAGAAGTGAAGGCCCTTAAGACATCGATGGGTCGACGACGAAGATCCGCGTCCAGGTCGCAGAACCGTACCCAGAGTGGTTCCGGCGCGCGGAAGAAGTCGCCACACACCCGTCAAGCCTTCGGTGGGGTCTGCTGGTATCACCACAAATACGGCAAGAATGCTTCATCGTGCCAAAGCCCGTGCGATTGGAGTACGGGAAACGTGGAGAGCCGTCCGTGAACGCGGCACTAGACGGTTCTGGGTCCCGCCGCATTTTCGTCACTGACGATGTCTCGAAGGTTCAGTTTCTCGTGGACACAGGTGCGGATCTGTGTGTTTATCCGCGTAGCCGGCTAAGCGGACAACACAAAAGGTGCGAATACGAACTTTTCGCGGCCAACGGCTCTCGTATCGCCACCTATAGCACCGTGGTCCTGGAGCTGAACCTGTCCTTACGGCGAAGTTTTAAGTGGCGTTTCGTGGTAGCCGATGTTGCTACCCCGATCATCGGGGTCGACTTTCTTAGTTATTACGACTTGCTAGTCGAACCCCGCAATAAACGCCTGGTTGACCAGCGGACTCACCTAACGACGAGTGGACGCGTTGCAGTCCCCGGGATCGCATCGATCAAGACAGTGATCGGCGATACCGACTACCACCGGCTCCTGGCACAGTTCCCGAACCTGACCCGTCCGCCCGACTTCAGAAACGACCTGGTGAGGCATCAGGTGCAACACCACATCGAGACGACCCCAGGACCGCCGGTGTACAGCAAACCACGCCGCCTCGCACCTGACCGCTTGAAAGCCATCAAGGCCGAATTCGCGCTGATGGTCCAGCAAGGAGTCCTCCGGCCGTCGTAGAGTCCCTGGGCCTCTCCACTGCACGTGGTGCCGAAGAAGGACGGCACTCTCCGTCCGTGCGGAGACTATCTGGCATTGAACGCTCGCAACATGCCGGAGAGGTACTCGCCGCATCATATAGAGGATTTTTCCCAGTGGCTTCACGGGAAACGAATTTTCTCTGAAATAGACTTGGTACGTGCGTACCACCAAATCCCGGTCGCGCCGGAGGACGTTAAGAAAACGGCTATAGCGACTACGTTCGGTCTTTTCGAGGCCACGAACATGATGTTCGGGTTGCGTAATGCTGCGCAAACATGTCAGGATTTCGTCGACGAAATTATTCGCGGGCTAGACTTTGTCCACGCATATATCGACGATTTTTTGATAGCCTCCGAAACGGCGGCGCAATATCACGAGCATCCGAACATCCTATTCGGCCGGCTCAGTCAATACGGCGTAGTCATTAATCCGGCGAAATGCGTTTTCGGTGTCGATACCATCGCGTTTTTAGGACACTCCGTGAGAGCGCAGGCGTTAAGCCCTTAGACGAACGCGTTTCGGCAATCGCGGCTTTCCCCACGCCAAAAACGGTAAAGGAGCTACGTAGGTTCCTGGGGATGGTTAATTTTTACCGGCGGTTCATACCGCGAGCCGCGGAACTTCTTTCGCCCCTAAACGCGTTCTTAAAGGGTTCCAGGAAGGGTAACGAAACCGTAACCCTGACTGAGGACGCAGATCGCGCATTCACCTAGTCGAAATCGGCCCTCGCAACCGCGACGTTGCTCGCGCACCCCATCCCCGACGCGTTACTTAGCACCGTCGTCGATGCTTCGGACTACGCGATGGGAGCAGTCTTGCAACAACGCGCGGACAATGCATGGCAACCATTAAATTTCTATACAAAAACTATGTCTCCGGCGCAACGTAAATATAGCGCGTACGATCGCGAACTTCTCGCAATATATAATGCCATTAGACATTTTCGGCACGCCGTCGAATGGAGACATTTCACAATCTTTACTGACCACAAACCTCTAACTTTTGCTTTCAGGCAAAAGTTAGACAAATGTTCCCCCCGACAGTTTAGACACTTAGACTACATCGGTCAATTCACAACGGATATCCGACATGTAGAAGGTTCCGAAAACCTAGTCGCCGATGCATTGTCCCGCGTTGGGGCGATTTCGAAAGCATTTGACCATACGGCACTCGCGTCAGCACAAAGGGACGACGCCGAGCTGGAGGAAATCATAAACTCCAGCTCAAGCGCCCTGGAATTAAAGAAAATTCGTTTCCCGGATTGCGACGCGGATATTTATTGCGACGTCTCTGGGAAAACCTTACGACCTTTCGTACCAAGGATGCAACGCCGTCAAGCGTTCGACGCTATTCATGGTCTCGCACACCCAGGAATTAAAGCCACCCAGAAATTGGTGACAGAGCGTTTTGTCTGGCCTGGAGTAATCAGGGATGTCCGACAGTGGGCTCGGCAATGTATCCCTTGCCAGCGCAACAAAGTAACAAGACATGTGTCCGCTCCAGTCGCCGAGTTTAAAAACTTATCCGGGCGATTCGAACACGTGCACATCAACCAGGTCACAATGCAGTACTCGCAAGGGTTCAGGAATTGCTTGACATGCATCGACCGTTTTCGCGGTAGCCAGAAGCCACTCCCATAGTAAATATGGAGGCGTCAACGGTCGCTATAGCGTTAATGTCTACCTGGATCGCCCGTTTTGGCGTACCCTTGCGAATAACCACTGACCAGGGTCGGCATTTCGAATCCAAGCTGTTTAAAGAATTATGCAGGTTACTGGGTGTGCAGCATATCCGTACGACAGCGTACCATCCTCAGGAAAACGGAATGGTCGAAACGTTCCACCGGCAACTGAAAGCGGCTATAAAATGTCACGACACCGCGAATTGGGTAGAGATGTTACCTATTGTATTACTAGGAATCCGCGCCGCGACCAAGCCCGATCTGAATGCGTCCGCCGCGGAAATGATCTACGGCACCGGAATCCG
>NW_027471744.1:0-21007 GCF_051020765.1 Lasioglossum baleicum | reverse complement strand
GCACGTTTCAACCTTCTTTCAGAATCGAACGGTTAAGTCAACAGGTACATGCATCCTGCTATTCCTAGTGTCTAACCATGTATCTCCGGACTAAATCAGCTGTACAGTATTGGCAGTTGACACCTGATTTCACGCTTTGGATAATAAAATAGAGCGTGAAACTGTTTGAGGACGTAATAATTGCTATGACGTAAGTCGTTTTACCCAAGACATTACTTTCGGCGAACCTCACCCGCTTCATCAAGGGTATAACATCGTGTTCAGAGGGCGAATTAGTATACACTTTAGTGACGAGCGCATTAATTTCATATATGAATCAGAAGATCGGGTGTCAGACCGTTCGGGACCATCACCCGATATATGAGGTTCGAACGGCTAGGTCAATAGCTTCACCACTCCGGTGATTTTGAGATTCGAATCAGGTATTCCGGGAGTAAATCCGCTGAACATTCTTGGCAATAGGCACCATACATTTCAATATCGTGCATATTAACTTCATGCCAGAATTATAAGATCGTGGTTCAAACCGCTCGATGACGTTGCCACTTTCTGTGGGAGACGCACGTCTATGTCAATAGCTTCACCGCCCCTGTGATTCCGGGAGAGAAACCAGGAACTCCGGTAGCAAATCCGCTGAGCAGTGTTGAAAATGGACACCTTACTGCCATAGCTTGAATATTAAAATAGTGCGTCACCCCGTTTCAGAATGTTACCAGTGGCTATAAAGCCAGAGGCATTACCGAAAGCCTTACCGTCCGAGAAGCTAACCCGCAGTATCGAGAGTATAACTTTGTGTTCAGGCAAATAAACAAGTACTCATTTCAGAGATGCGCATCTTAATTTAATGTATGTATGAGAAGATCTAGTAACAAACCGTCCGATAACGTTATCACCTTCTTTGAGAGACGATCGGTGATGTCAATTGCTTCACCTCTCCTGCGATTCCGAGAGTAAAAACAGGTTTTCCGGAAGTAAATGCCCTGAAGATTTTTGGCACTAGACACCATAATACACGGTTTAAAGATAAAGTAGAGCGTCAATCCATTTGAGAACCATACCAATTGCTATAAAGTCAAACGTTTTACCGAAGACCTTAATCTCTGAAAAATTAACCGGCTGTATGGAAAGTGTAATATCGTATAAAAAAAAAGAAATCATTATTCCCCTCTGTGGCTGGGACCTAAACTTCATGTATGAACTATAACGTTGAGGACAAATCGGCTCCAGAACGTTGCCACCTTCTGTGAAAGACGAACGGCTAAGTGTGTAGCTTCACCTATGCTGAGGTACCTCGAGTGAAACAAACTTAATCCGCGAGTAAGTCAGGTGAACAGCAATGGCATGAGACAAGAGACCACCTTCTGTAAGAGACGAACGGCTAAATCAATAGCTTCATCATTCCATGGATACCAAGGGGCACCTAGGTATTCCGACAGTAATTGCGGGGAACAGTGTTGGCAATATACACCTTAATTTACAGATTGAATATTATAATTGTGCGTCGCACCGTTTGTGAACTTTTTAATTGCTATAATGTCAAACGGATTACCGATGACCTTACCTTCCGCTAACACTTTCCGCTTCATAGCGTGTATGACTTCGTGTTCTGGGAATGAAACTAGTATTGATTTCAGTGACGGTCACCTTCACTTCATGTATGAGATGGCAGATCGAGATTCATACAGTTTCAGAACGTTACACACGTCTTTGAGAGTCGGACGGATTAGTCAATAGCTTCACCTATCCAGTGATTCGGAGAGTCATAGCAGTTATAGTTGGAGCTAGTCTTCTGAGTAGTATTGGCAATTGACACCTTATTACATGGTATGGGTACTATTGCAGACCGTCAAACGTTACAGAACGTTACGTATAAGTATAGAATCCAACACTTTACCGATAGCCCTTCCTTCTGAGAAGCTAACACGCCGTATCGTGAGTATAACTCCGTGTTCATAGGATGAAATTAGTATTCGTTTCAGTGACGGGCACATTATCTTCACGTGTGAATTACAAAGTCGATGGTCAAACCATTCGTGAACTTTAACACCCTCTTCTAGAGCCGAACGTCTAAGTCAATAGCTTCACCTATCCTGTGATTCCGATAGTCAACTCAGGTAATCCGGGAGTAAATCTGCTCAAAACTACTGGAAATAGACACACCAATCCGCGGTGTGTATATTAATGTACAGAGTCAAACCCTCGAAGAACATTCCTAAAGTCTTCCTTTTTCCGAATACCTTACCTTCCGTGAACCTATGCATCTGCATCGTGTGCATACCTTCGTATTCATAGAATCATATTAGTATACATTTTAATGACGGGCACCATATGTACATATATGAATAGAAAAATCATGAGTGAAACTTTTCGAGAATGTTACCACCTTCTTGAGGGTCGAACTGCAAAGCTTACCGCTTCACCTATCCTCGTATTCCGATAGTCAAACCATGTAGTCCGCATCAAAACGCGGCGTACAGTATTGGCATTCGACACGTAATTTCATGGTATATATATTAAAGAACAGAGGCCATCCTTTATAGAACGTTCCTTGTTGATATATAGTCGTACATGTTACCGAAGGCCAATGTATCCGAGAAGCTAACCCGTTGTTTCAAGATTATATCTTCGTGTTCAGAGAAGCAAGTTAATGACGGACACCTAAATATCATAAATGAATAAGAAGGTCAATGGCCATACGGATTGAGAAAGTTACCGCCCCCTTTGTTGATCGGACCGCCAATACCACAGCTAATCCTATGATGTGATGCCGAGAGCGGAAGCAGGTATTCCGGGATTAAATCCGCAGTACAGTATTGACAATAGACACCTTAGTTCACGATATAAATATTAGCGCACAGAGTCTAGCCATTGTAGAATGTTACTTGTTTGCATAGTGTCAAGCATATTATCGAAGGCCTCACATTCCGAGACCCTAAATCACGGTACCGAGAGAATAACTTCGAGTCCAGAGGAACATATTAGTGTATATTTTAGTGACGGGAACCCCAAATTCATGAATGAATTGGAAGGTCCTGGGGCAAACTCTTTCAGAACGTTAACATCTTCATTGAGAGTCGCATAGCTCAGTCCATAGCTTACACCGAGTGTTACACCGAGAGCCAATCCTGGAACTGCAGGATGATATAAGCTGTACAGTATCGGCATTAAAAGCCCTACTTCCAGGTGTAAATACTAAAGTCCAGTGTAACACAGATGTGCAACGTTACCTATTGGTATAAAGTCTAACCTTTTACCGAAGACCTTAACTTCCGAGGAGCGTAACCCGCTGCAGGAAGTGTTACGCTCAGTGGAAACGGAATTAAATTAGTAGACATTATGCCAGACGGACACCTTATTTTCATGTATGAATTGCAAAATCTCATGTCTAAATGTTCGAGTGCTGTGCTACATTTTTTGCTAGTCGCACAGCGTAGCCAATAACATTACCCATCCTGCGACTCCCATATTTAAACCAGGAATCCCTGCGTAAATTCCGCTGAACTGTATTGGCAATACCGATCTCAATTCACGGTTTGAATTTTAAAGTAGAGCGACATACTGTTTCAGAACGTTTCCAATTGGTATGAATTCAAACATTACACTGAAGACCCTATTCTCCGAAAGCCTAGGCCGCTGTATCGAGAGAATAAGTACGTGTTCATGGACACAAATTAGTATATATTTTAGTAACGGGCAACTTAATTGCATGTATGATCAAGAAAGTCGACGGTGAAGCCGATCGAGAACGTTACCACCTTCTGCGGGACACGAACGGCTAAGTCAATATCTGCACATATGCTGTGATTCCGAGGTTCTAACCAGATGCTCCCGAAGTGAATTCAATTATCTGGGTTGGCTTAAGACACCTTAATGCACGGTCTAAATGCTGAAGAGGAGCGTCAATAATTATTAGTTCGTTACCAATTAGTATAAAGTCAAACGCCTTACCGAAGGCCATACCCACGGAAAGCTCAGCCCGCTGTATCGGGAGTATGACAAAGGGTTCAGAGGTACAAACTAATATACATATTAGTGTCGGGCACCTTAATTTCATTTATAAATTACAAGATCGTGGGTAGAAACGAACGGAACTTTATCACAGTAGTTGATAATCGAACGCTTTAGTTGTTAGCTTCACTTGCCCCATGATTCCGACATGGACATCAGGTGTTCCTGGCGTTCGTCCGCAGAACAATATTGGAAGTAGACATCTTGATTAGCGGTTTTAATATTAAAGTAGAGCGTCCCTCCATTTGAGAACGTTACCAATTGGTGTAACGTCCGACATTTTACTGAATACCTTACCAAACGAACGTCGAATCCGCCGTATCTAGAGTATAACTTCGTGTTCAGAGGAACATACTACCATACATTATAGAGACGGCACCTTAATGTCATGTATGAATTAATAGATCGATGGTCAAACTGTTCGGGAACGTTACCACCTTCTGCGAAAGACGAACGGCTATGTCAATAGCATCACCTATCCCGTGATTCCGAGGGTCACAACATGCATTCCGGGAGTAAATCCGCTGTGTCTGCCTTCTCACAAAAGGCCATACCTTTCTGGAAACTAACCCGATGTATCGAGAGTATATCATCATGGTCAGGGAAGCATGATTATATAAATTTTGGTGACGGGCAACAAAATTTCATCTATGATTCACAATGTCGAGGGTCAGACTCTGCGAGAAAGATAGCAACGTCTTCGAGAATCGAACGGATAAGTCTGTAGCTTAACCTATCCCAGAATTCCGAGAGCCAAACCAGGCATTCCAGGAGTACATCCGCTGTAAAGTATTGATAACTGACACATTAATTCAAGGTGTGAATATTAAGGTTACACTTCAAATTATTGTTGAACGTTACCTATTCGTCTATAGTTAAACTTTTTACCGTACGTCGATCCTTCCGACAACCTAACCCGCTGTAGCGAGTGCCTACCATAATGTTCGCGGAAACAAGCTAGTAGACACATTAGCAGACACACTCCGTATTTCCATGTATTAACAGCAAAATCGATAGTCAGACCGTTCGAGAACAATACCATCTTTTTTTCTAGACGCACCGCTACTTCAATAGCTTCACCTATCCTGTGCTTCCGAGTGTCAGACCAGATATTCCGGGAGTAAATTTGCTGAAAAGTATTGGCAATGGGCACCATAAATCACAGATTGAATATTAAAATACAGCGTCACGCCGCTTGAAAACAATATCAGATGCCATAAAGTCAGGCGCTTTACGGATGGCCTTACCTTCAGAGTAGCTCACCCGCCGTTTAGAGAGAATAACTTATTTCAAGGGAAGAAATTAATCATCCTTTCTGTGACGAGCGCCTTAATTTCATTATGTATTAGAAGATAGAAGGTCAAACCGTTCGCGAACGTTGCCACTTGCTGTGAGACGTATGGTCAATTAAATAGCTTTACCTATCTCGAGATTCCGAAAGTCAAACCAGGTATTCCGGTAGTAAATTCCCTGTACAGTGTTGGCAACAGACACCTCAATTCTCGGACGAATATTAAAATAGAGCATCACACCGTGTTAGAACGATACTAATTGCGATAAAGTCAAACGTTTTGCCCAATGCCTTACCGTCCGAGAAGCTAACCCGCAGTATAGAGAGTATAGCTACGTGTTCAGTGAATCACATTCGTATACAATTTAGTGACGGGGAGATCAATTTCATTATGAACAAGAAGATCGATAGGCGAACCGATCGAGAAAGTTACCACCTTCACTGAGATTCGAAGGGCTGAGTCAATAGCTTCCCTATCCTGTTATTCCGAAAGTCAAACGAGATATTCCGGGAGTAAATGCGCTATACATTATTGGCAATAGATTCCTTAATTCCCTGTTTCAATACTAAAGTACAGACTCTACCCCTTGTAGAGCATTACATCTTGGTATTATGTCAAAAGTTTTACCGCGGAGCTTTCCCTCCGAGAACCTAGCCCGCTGTATCGAGAGTATAACTTCGTGCTCAGAGATACAAATTAGTATACATTGTAGTATCGGGCATCTTAGTTTCATATATGAAAGAGAATATCTATTGGCAAACCTATACCAGAACGTTACCACTTTCTTTGTGAAATCGCAGATCTAACACAATAGCATCACCTATTCCGTGCTTCCTAGAGTCACACTTGGTATACCAGGAGTATATCCGTTGAACAGTATTCGCAATTCGACAGCTTAATTCACGGTTTGAATATTAAAGTAGTGCATCAAACCGTTCGAGACCCATACAAATTGGTATAAAGTCAAACGTTTTACCGAAGACCTTAATCTCTGAAAAATTAACCGGCTGTATGGAAAGTGTAATATCGTATAAAAAGAAAGAAATCATTATTCCCCTCTGTGGCTGGGACCTAAACTTCATGTATGAACTATAACGTTGAGGACAAATCGGCTCAAGAACGTTGCCACCTTCTGTGAAAGACGAACGGCTAAGTGTGTAGCTTCACCTATGCTGAGGTACCTCGAGAGAAACAAACTTAATCCGCGAGTAAGTCAGGTGAACAGCAATGGCATGAGACAAGAGACCACCTTCTGTAAGAGATGAACGGCTAAATAAATAGCTTCATCATTCCATGGATACCAAGGGGCACCTAGGTATTCCGACAGTAATTGCGGGGAACAGTGTTGGCAATATACACCTTAATTTACAGATTGAATATTATAATTGTGCGTCGCACCGTTTGTGAACTTTTTAATTGCTATAATGTCAAACGGATTACCGATGACCTTACCTTCCGCTAACACTTTCCGCTTCATCGCGTGTATGACTTCGTGTTCTGGGAATGAAACTAGTATTGATTTCAGTGACGGTCACCTTCACTTCATGTATGAGATGGCAGATCGAGATTCATACCGTTCCAGAACGTTACACACCTCTTTGAGAGTCGGACTGATTAGTCAATAGCTTCACCTATCCAGTGATTCGGAGAGTCATAGCAGTTATAGTTGGAGCTAATCTTCTGAGTAGTATTGGCAATTGACACCTTATTACATGGTATGCGTACTATTGCAGACCGTCAAACCGTTACAGAACGTTACGTATAAGTATAGAATCCAACACTTTACCGATAGCCCTACCTTCTGAGAAGCAAACACGCCGTATCGTGAGTATAACTCCGTGTTCATAGGATGAAATTAGTATTCGTTTCAGTGACGGGCACATTATCTTCACGTGTGAATTACAAAGTCGATGGTCAAACCATTCGTGAACTTTAACACCCTCTTCTAGAGCCGAACGTCTAAGTCAATAGCTTCACCTATCCTATGATTCCGATAGTCAACTCAGGTAATCCGGGAGTAAATCTGCTCAAAACTACTGGAAATAGACACACCAATCCGCGGTGTGTATATTAATGTACAGAGTCAAACCCACGAAGAACATTCCTAAAGTCTTCCTTTTTTCCGAATACCTTACCTTCCGTGAACCTATGCATCTGCATCGTGTGCATACCTTCGTATTCATAGAATCATATTAGTATACATTTTAATGACGGGCACCATATGTACATATA
This sequence comes from Lasioglossum baleicum, assembly GCF_051020765.1. Classification (NCBI taxonomy): domain Eukaryota; kingdom Metazoa; phylum Arthropoda; class Insecta; order Hymenoptera; family Halictidae; genus Lasioglossum; species Lasioglossum baleicum. The sequence goes on along the minus strand of NW_027471744.1, from coordinate 13,475 downwards.
TGAATAGAAAAATCATGAGTGAAACTTTTCGAGAATGTTACCACCTTCTTTGAGGGTCGAACTGCAAAGCTTACCGCTTCACCTATCCTCGTATTCCGATAGTCAAACCATGTAGTCCGCATCAAAACGCGGCGTACAGTATTGGCATTCGACACGTAATTTCATGGTATATATATTAAAGAACAGAGGCCATCCTTTATAGAACGTTCCCATATGATGTATAGTCAAACCTTTTACCGAAGGCCTTACCATCCGGGAACCTGTCCCGCTGCATTGCGAGAATAGCTTCATGTTCAGACGATAAAATTAGTATACATTTTAATGACGAGCACCTTAATGTCCTGCATGAATTAGCAGATCTAGGGTCGAATCATTTTAGGGCCTTACCACCTTCTGCGAGAGACGGGAGGCAAATGCTATTGCTTGACCTGTCCTGTGATTCCTAGTGTCGAATCACGTAATCCGGAGTTAGACCGTTGACGTTCATTGGCAACTGTCACCTTAGTTCACGGCTTGCATGGTAAAGTAGAGCGAAGTTCCGTCTGAGAACAATACCAATTGCTATAGGGTCAAACGATCTACTGTAGGACGTATCTTCCGCGAAACTCACCAGTTTCATTGAGAGTATAACGTCGTGTTGAGGGAAACACATTAGTATTCATTTCAGTGACTTCACCTTAAATTCATATATGAATTAGAACATCGAGAATCAAACCGTTCGAAATCGTTGCCACCTTCTGTGAGAGGTGAACGGGAAAGTCAGTAGCTTCACCAATCCAGTGATTCCGCGTGTCAACCCTGGTATTTAACGAGTAATTCCGCTGAAGAGTATTGGCAATAGACGCCTTATTTCGCGGTTTGAATATCATAGTAGAGCGACAAACCCTCAATGGTCACAAGCAATTCGTATAAAGTTATTCTCCTTTCCGAATACTTTACCCGCCGAGAATATTAACCTGCAATAGGGAGTGTCTTGGTCGTTGTTAGCGGAAACAAATTAGTGGTCATTTTAACAGACGCACACCTTATTTCCATATATGAATAACAATATCGAGAATCAGATCGGTAGAGATCGCAACCACCTTCCTTGAGAGTCGCACAGGTACGTCAATAACATGAACTACCCTGTGAGATACAATCCGCTGTGCACTATTGGCAATGGACACCTCAGTTCACTGTTTGAAAAGTGAAGTAGAGCGTCAAACCGCATTAGAGGATTGACATTTAGTATAAAGTCAATCGATTTACTGGAGACCTTTCACGCCGAAGGCATAATCCGCTGTATCGGGAGTATAACTTCGCGTTCAGAAAATTCAGTCAATACTCATTACAGTGTCGGCACATTAAATTCATGCATGAAATAGTAGAAGATCGAGGGTCAAACCTTTTGAGAACGTTGCCACCTTCTGTGGTCGGCGAACATCTAAGTCAATAGCTTCACCTATCCTGTGATTCCTAGAGCCAAACAAGGTATTCCTGTGGTATATTCCCTGAATGATATTCGCAGTAAACACCTTAGTTCACGGCATGAGTATCAAACTACGGAGTGAAGTCGGCGGAGAACAATACCAATTGTTATAAAATCATTCGTCTTACCGAATACGTTACATTCCGAGAACATAATCTGCTGTACAAAGTGTCCTGCCACGTGATGACGGAAGCAAATTAGAAGATATTTTAGCAGACGGACACCTTATCTTCATGTATGAATAGCATGATCGAAAGGCAAACCGTTCGAGATTGTTACCACATTCTTGTGAGATACGAGAACAACATCACTTATTCTGTGTTTCCGAGAGTCAAACCAGGAATTCCGGGAGTAAATCCGGTGAACAGTTTGGCATTAGATAGCCCATTTCGCAACACAAATATTAACATACAGAATCAAACCGATGTAGAACGTTACGGATTGGTATAATGTCAAAAATTTTACCGAAGTACTTGCCCTCCGAGAACCTACCCCGCTGTATAGAGAGTATAACTTCCTGTACAAGGAAACCAATCATTTTAAAGTATAGTGACGGACACCGTAATTGCATGCATGTATCAGAAGGTCGAGAGGGGAACCGTTCATGAACGTTACCTCCTTCCTTGTGAAATCGCACATATAACACAATTGCACCACCTATCCTGTAATTACGTGTGTCAATCCAGTAATCCGAAAGTATATCCGCTGAAGTGTGTTGGCAATAGTCACTTTAGTACACGGTTTGCATATTAAATATAGAGCGTCAAACAGTTCGGGAACGACACCAATTTCTATAAAGTCAAAAGTTTTACCGAAGAACATACTCTCCGTAAAACTGACCCGCTGTATCGAGAATATAATTTCTTGCTCAGAGAAAGAAATTATTATTCATTTCAATGACGGGCACATTAAATTCATGTATGAATTAGGAGATCGAGGGTCAAACCATTCGAGAACCTTACCAACTTCTTTGAGACTTGAATGGCTGAGATAGTAGATTGACCTATACTGTGATTCCGAATGTCAACTCGGGAATTTAATGAGTAAATTCACTGAAAAGTATTGGGAATAGACACTTTCATTCTCGGTATGGATATCAAGATAAAGAGTCAAACCGTTTGAGAATGATACCAATTGGTATAACGTCATACTCTGCTTTGCATACCTTACCTTCCGTCAACATAACCCGCCATATCGAGAGTATAGCTACGCGTTTAGAGATACACATTAGTAAACATTTTAGACACGGGGACGTTAATTTCATTATGAAAAACAAGGTCGAGGGTCAATCCGCTCGTGAATGTTACCTTGATCTTGGAGGATCTTACGGCTAAGTCAATAGCTTCAGACATTTCATGATTCTAGGAGTCAGATGTGGCACTCCGGGAGCAAATCTGAAGAACAGTACCGGCAATAGGCATCTCAACTCACGGTATAAATATTAAAGTGGACCGTCAAACCGTCTGAGGATGTTATCTTCTGTTATTGAGTCAAACCATTTACCGAATGTCTTATCTTCCGAGGACATGACCCGCTGTATCGAGAGTATAACTTCGTGTTCAGCGAAGCACGTGATCATGCATTTTAGTGCTGTGCACCTTAATTTCATGTATGAATAGCAAATTCGAGAGACAAACTGTTGAAGGACAGCAACCTTTTTTAGATTCGCACTGCTAAGTCAATAGCTTCACTCATCCTGTGGTTCTGAAAGACAAAACCATGTGTTTCGGGGCTAAATCCCCTGATCTGTATTGGTCCTCGGCACCTTAATTCACAGTTTGAATATTAATATAGATCATCGAACCGATTGAGAACGTTTCGAATTTTTATAAAGTCAAACGTTCTACCGATGGCCTTACCCTCCGAAAAATTAAACCGATGTATCGAGAGTATAAAACCATAATCAGAGGTACGAACTGGTATACACTAAATTGGCGTGCACCGCAATTTCGTGAATGAATTCGATGAGCTCTGTTCAAACCGATCAAGAACGTTACCACCGTGTTTGAGAGTCGAGCGACTAAGTCAGTAGCTTCACCTATCCTGTGAAACCGCGCTTCAAATCTGAATTCCGGGATGTAAATTCGCTGAACAGTGTTGGCAATATACACCTTCATTCGCGGTTTGCATTTTCAAATAGAGCGTCAAACCGTTTGAGAGCATTACACATTGTTATGAATTCAATCTCTTTACCGGATATCCTACCTTCCAGGATCCTAACCCGCTGTAGCGAGTGTCATGCTTAGTGCTCGCGGAAAAAAATTAGTGGTCATCATAGCAGAAGCACACATTATTTCCATGTACGAATGAAATAATTGAGAGTCAAAACTTCGAGAGCGATCCCACCTTCTTTGAGATTCGAACAGCTAAGACAATGTCCGACCAGGTATTCCCGGAGTAAATCTGCTGCACACTATTGGCAATGGACACCTTAATTCACCGTATGGATATTAAAGTACAGAGACATACCGTTTGGGAACGTTACCAATTGGTATAACGTCATACACCTCATCACATACCTCACCTTCTGAGAACATAACCCGCTGTATCGAAAATATAACTTCTTGAAATAGGAAGAAAATTAGCTTACATTTTAGAGACGGTAAGCTCAATTTCATAAGTGAATTAGAAGATCGCGGGTCAGACAGTTCGAGAAAGATATCTACCTTCCATGTCATAACGGCCAGGTTAATAGCTTCACTTATCCAGGGATTCCGATCGTCAGACCAGGTACTCCGCGCGTAAATGCCCTGTTATGTATTGGAAATAGATACCTTAATTCACGGTATGAACATTAATGCTGACCGACATTCCGTTCTAGAGCGCTGCCTATTGATATGGAGTGAAACCATTCACAGAATGCCTTGCCTTTCGAGGATCTAACACGCCCGTATCAAGAGAATATCTTCGTGTTCCGAGACGGAAGTTAGTGAACATATTTGATACGACGGTCAAGCGGCTCGGGAATGTTCCAATTTCTGTGAGAAACGACCAGCTATGTCAGTAGCTTCACCAATCCTGCGATTCCGAGTGAAAAACCAGGTATTCGGGAATTATATGAACTGAACACTATGGGCAATAGTCAGGTAAATTTACGGTATGAATATTAAAGTACATTGTCAAATCGATGTGTAACGTAAACAATGGCAAACTTTTTACCGACCGCCTTACCTTCCAAGAAGCCTAACCCGCTGTATCGATAGTATAACACCATGCTCAGTGGAGCAAATTACCATAATGACATGTGGCGGGAACAGTAATTACATGTACGAATTAGAAGATCGAGTGTCAGAGAGTTCGATACCGTTACCTATGTCTGTTGGAGCCGAACGGCTAAGTGGAAAGCATCAGCTATACTGTTATTACGAGAGCTAAACCAGGAATTCTGGGAGTAAATCGGCAGAACAGCATTGGCATCAGGCGCCGTAATTCGCGGTTTGTACATTAAAATAGAGCGACAAATCGTTTGAGAACGTTACCAATTGCTATAAAGTGAAACACTTTTCCCAAGAACTTACCCTCCGATAAACTAACCCGCTGTATCCAGATTATAACTTCGTGTTCTGAGAAAAAAGTAGCATTCATTTCAAACACGGGCACCTTATATTTGAGTATGAATTGGATGCTCGATGGTCAAACCGTTCGAGGACGTTACCACTATCTGCGAGAGACGATCGTCTAAGTTAATAGCTTCACCTATCCTGTAATTCCGAGTGTCAAACTAGGCATTCCAGGATTAAATCAGGTAATAAGTATTGGCAATAGAACAGTCAATTCACGGTATGAATACTAATGCAGGGAGTCAAACCGCTGTTGAACGTTACCAGTTGATATAAGTAAAACGTTTTAGTCAAGACCTTACCCAGCGAATATCTAATACGCTGTATCGAAAGTGTAGCACCGTGCTGAGAGGAACAAATTACTATGTGCTATAGAGTAGCGCCCCTTAATTCGATGTATGAGTTAGAAGGATGAGGGTAAAGCCGATCGAGAACGTTACAGACCTCTTAGAGTGTCGATCGGATAAGTCAATGTATCCACATTTCCTGACATTCTCGGAGTCAAACCAGGTATTTTGGGAGTAGATCTGTTGTACAGTATTGGCCATATACACTATTTCACATTAAAAATATTTAAATACTGATCTGAACCGTTGCAGGTCGTTACTTATTGCTATAGAGTCAAACATTTCACACAATGCCGTACGATCGAGAAGCGAACACGCAGTAACGAGAGCATGACTTTGTGTTCAGAGAAGAAAAGACATTAGTATTCAGTTTAGTTATTCGCATCATAGGTTCATCTGTGAATTATAAGGTGGAGAGGAAAGTGGTTACATAACGTTACAAACTTCTTTGACACTCGCACACCTGCGAAAACAGCTCAACCTACACTCCAGATTCCGAGAGTCACGCCTGGCAGAGAGTCAATCCGTTCCAGAATATAGCCAGCTGGTATTAATTCAAACCTTTTGCCCATACACTTTACCGTCGTAGAACCTAACCTGCTGTATCGAGTATCATGCTAATTTCTCACAGAAACAGCTTAGTAGATTTTAGAAGACGCAAAGCTTTTTTTCATGCAGGAATAACACAATCTAGGGTCAAATCGTTCAAGAGCGATCCTCTGAACTGTATTCCTAATAGACACCTTGACTCGCGGTCTGAATATTAAAACAGAGCGTCAAACCGTTTCAGGACGTTATTAATTGTTATAAAGTTAAACGTTTTACCGGAAGCCTTACCGTCCGAGAAGCTAACCCGCCGTATCGCGAGTATAACTTTGTGTTCAGAGAACGTAGATCGTATGGATTGCAGTGACGGGCACCTTAATATCATGTATAGAATCGATGATCCAGGATCAAACTTTTCGGAAACGAGAACACTTTCCTTGAGATTTGAACAGATAGCACAATAACTTCTTTGAGAGTCGAACGGGCAAGTCAGTAGCTACAGCTATCCTGTGACTCCGATAGTGAAACCATGTTCACCGGCTGCAAATACGTTAAACAGTTTAGGCAATGGATTCCTTAATTCAAGGTTTGAATATTAAAGCAGACAGACAACCCGTTGCAGAACATTACCAATTGCTATAAAGTCAAACGATCTACCGGAGACCTTACCTTCCGCGAATCTCAAGCGGCTTCATCCACAGTAGGAGTTCGTGTAAACATAATGATGTTAATATTCATTTTAGTGACGTACACCTTCATTCCATGTACGAATTAGAAGATCGAGTGTCAAACGGTTCGATATCGTTATCGCCTTCTTTGAACATCGCATATTCAAGTCAATAGCAGCACCGCTTCTCTGGTTCCGAGAGGCAATTCAGGTATTGCAAGAGCAAGTGTGCTGATCAGTATTGGCATTAGACCCTGTAACTCACGGTATGGATATTAAAGTACAGAGTCAAACGGCTGGAGAACGTAACCAATTGTTATAACGTCATACGCCTGACCGGATAACTTACCTTCCAGGAACATAGCCCACTGAACCGCGGGTATAACTTCGTGTTCAGCGAAACGAATTAGTATATATTTTTGTGACACGCACCTTAGCTACATGTATGTATAAGATGATCGACCGGCAAACCGTTCCAGAGCGCAACCACCTTCTATGAAAGTCGATCGGCTAAGTCTGTAGCGTCACCTATCCCATGATTCCGAGAGTCAAGCCAGCTATACCGGGATTATATCCGCTGAAGGGTATTGTCAATATGCACCGTAATTCCGGGTATGAATATCAAGGTACTGAGTCATGAAGTTGAGGAGCCCGTCACTAAAAATGAATAACTTATTCTTTCTCTGAACACGAACTTATAACCTCGATGGAGCCGCTGAGGATCGCGGAATGTGTGGCCATCGGTAAAACGTTTGAATTTTATAAACATTGGTAACGCTCTCAAACGGATTGACGCCCTACTTCAATATTCAATCCGGAAATAAATGTATGTATTGCCAATACTGTTCAGCGGATTTAATCCCGGAGTACCTGGTTTGACATTCGGAATCACGGAATACGTGAAGCTATTCACTTAACTGTTGGTCTTTCACATATGGTGGCAATGTTCTCGAACGGTTGTACGATCGATCTTCTAATTTGTTCCAGGAGTTCAGGGGCTCGCCACTAAAACGTATTCTGATGTGTTTCTCGAAACATAAAGTTGTACTCTCAGTACGGCGGCATAGTTTCACGGACGGTACGGCTTTTCGTGAAACATCTGACATTATAGCAACTGGTAACGATCTCAAGGGGGGTGACGCTGTATTTTAATATTCAAACCGTGGAGTAAGGTGTCTCTTTCCAATACCATTCAGCGGGCATTATCCCGGAATAGCTGGTTTGGCTCTCGGAATCATGGTATAGGTGACGCTACTGACCCATCCGATCGTCTCTCGCAGAACGTGGTAGAGCTCTCGAACGATTTGCTGGCCGATCTTCTAATTCATATAGGAAGTTAATGGGTCCGTCACTGAAATGGAGTCAATCTTCTTTTCCTGAACACGAAGTTATACACTCGATACAGCCAGTTAGTTGAATTAAGGTGTGTATTGCCATTTCTGATCGGGCGGATTTACTAGCAAAATACCTGGTTTGACTCTCGGAATCACAGGACAGGAGAAGCTACTGATATATCCGTTCGACTCTCAAGGAGGGCGAAAACGGCCTCAAACTGTTTGAAATTCGATTTGCATATTCATAATGAAATTTAGGTTCCCATCACTAAGACGTTATCAATTTATTCCATGGAACACGAAGCCATAGTCTTGATACGGCGGGATAGCATCACGGAAGGTAAGGATTTCGGTAAAAGGAATGAATATATGCAAATTGGCAATGTTCTCCAACGGTTTGACTCATTACATTGATATTCATGTCGTAAATTAAGGTATCAATGGCCAATATTACTGAGCGGACTTACTCCAGGAATATCTGGTATGACTCTCGGAGACGCAGGATATGTGAAGCTATGACTTACCGTCTCTCACAGGAGGTGGTAACGCTCTTGTACGGCTTGACCGTCGACCTTGCAATTCATACATGAAATTAAGCTGCCCTTCACGGCAATGTATACTAATTTGTATCTCAGAGTACGAAGTAATGCTCTACATACATCAAGTTATGCTCTCGAAGTGTAAGGTTTTCTGTTAAACTTTTGACATTGTCCCAATATGTAACGGTCTTCCAATGATTGACTCGGTACTTTAATATTGTAACCGTGAACTAAGGCGCCCAGGACCAATAGTGTACTGCGGATAGACAGCCGGAATACCTGGCTTGACTCTCCGATTCACAGGATTGGTGCAGCCATAGAGTTAGCCGTTCGAATCCGAAAGATGGTGGTAACGTTCTCGAACGGATTGACAATCGACCATTTAATTCCTACAATAAATTAAGGTGCCCTCCACAGAAATGATGAATAATTTCGTTCTCTGAACGCGAAGTTATACTCTCGACACAGCGAGTTTGCTGCTCCAAGGGTAAGGCCTTCAGTAAAGTGCTTGAATGTAAACCGATTGGCATCGCTCTAAAGCGCTACCGCGTCTTACTTCAATATTCAAACCGTGAATTAAGGTGTCAATTGCCAATTATCTTCTTCAGCTGACTTACTCTCGGTTTTCCCGGGACCCCTCTCGGAATCACGGAATAGGTGAAGCTATTGACCTAGGCGTCCGCCTTTCAAAGAGTGTAGTAACGTCCACAATCGGTTTGACGCCCTATTCTATTTTGAAACCGTTAGTGAAGTTGTATATTACCAACACTGCTCAGTGGATTTACTCCTGGAATACCTGGTTTGTCTCTCGGAATCACTGCATAAGTGTAGCTATTGACAGAGCCGTTCGATACTCAATGAAGGTGGTATCGTGCTCGAACGGTTTGACCCTCGACCTTCTTATTCATATTGAAATTAACGTCCCCGACCCTAAAATGTTTACTAATTTGTATCCCTAGACACGTAGTAATATTCTTGATACCGCGGGTTAGCTTCTCGGCTGCTAAGGCCAACGGTAAATGGTTTGTATCTATAGAAGTGGGTACCCTTCCACAAATGGTGACGGTCTTCTTTAATATTCATACCTTGAATTACGGTGTCCATTGCCAATACCCTTCAGCGCATTTACTCCTTGAATATCTGGTTTTGATTTCGGAATCACGTAGTGCGTGATGCTATTGACTCAGATGTTTGTGACTCACTGAAGCTGGTAACTGTATCGAAAGGTTTGCCCCTCGACCTCCTTATTCATAATGAAATTATCGTCCCCGTTACTAAAACGTTTATTAATGTGTATCTCACACGGTTCAACGCTTTACTTTTTTATTCAATCCGTGAATTAAGTTGTCTATTGGCTATACCGTTCAGCGGATTTACTCGAGTAATATGTGGTTCGACTCTCCGAATCACTGGATAGATGATGCAAGTGATATAGCCGTTTGACTCTCACTGAACGTGGCAACGTTCTCGAGCGGTTTCACCTTCGATCTTCGTCTTCATAACAAAATTAAGTTCCCCATCACTAAAACCTTTTCTAACTAGATACGTTGATCGGGAAGGTATACACTCACTAAAGCGCGATATGTTCTAGGATAGTGACGTATTCGGTAAAGGGAATGACAATATACTAATTGTAATATTCTCCAACGGATTGACCTTCTACTTTAATATTCAGATCCCGAAAGAAGGTGTGTTTTGCCGATACTGAACAGCGGATTCACTCCCGAAATGACTGATTTGGCTATCTGAATCACAGGATAGGGGTATTTATTCATTTAGCGGTTGTACACTGGACGAAGGAGGTAATGTTCTCGCCCGGTATGTCCATCGACCGTCCTGTTCATACTTGAAAATAGAGTGCCCCTCTGTCAAATGTCAACCAATTTGTTCTATTGAGGACTACGCAAGCCAGCGCTACAGCGGGATGGGTTCTTGGAAGTTGAGGCCTTTGGTTAAAATTTGGCTATATAGCAATAATTTACGATCTGCAACGGTTTGGATGTGTACATTATTATTCATACCGTGAATTAAGGTGTCTATTGACAATACTGTTCAACGGAGTTTCTCCAGGGATACCTGGATCGATTCTGCAAATCACTGGATACGTTAAGCTATTGACTTATCCGTTTGACTCTCTAAGAGGATGATAACGTTCACAAACGGGTTGACGCTCTATTTTAGTAATCAAATCATGAATGAAGGTGTATATGTCTGTTCAGCGGATTTAGTACAGGAATACCTGGATTGACTCTCGGAATCGAAGAATGGGTGAAGTTATCGACTTAGCCGTTCGTCTTTCAAAGAAAGTTGTAACATTCTCGTACGGTATGACACATCGACCTTCTAATTCATACTTGAAATTAAGTTTCTCGTCACTAAAATGAAAACTAATTTGCTTCTCGAGACACGAATTTATACTCTCGATACAGCGGGTTATGTTCTCGGACATTAAGGGCTTCCGTAAAATGATTGACCATATACAAACTGGAAATGTTCACCAACGGTTTGACTGTTTAGCTTAATATTCAGACCATTTGATTGAGCACGATTATTGCCAACGCTGTTCAGATGATTTACTCCTGGAATACCAGGCTTGATTCTCGGAATCACGTAATAGGTGAAACTATTAACTTAGCTGTGCGACTGTCAATGATGCTGGTAAAGTTCTGGAAAAGTTTGCCTCTCGGTCATGCAATTGATACATGAAATTACGGTGCCAGTCACAAAAATGTATACTAATCCGACCCTCGGAAAACGAAGCTATACTCGCGGTACAGTCAGTTAACTTCTCGGAAGGTACGGCCATCGGTAAAAGGTTTGACGCCATAAGAATAGGAAAAGTTGTACAAACGTTTGAATCTCGACATTTATATTGATAACGTGAAATAAGCTGTCTATTGCCAAATAGTATTCAGAGAACTCCTCCCTGAATACCCGGTATGACTCTCGGATGAACAGAATAGGTAGAAGTGTTTGACTTAGCCGTTCGTCCCTCACAGAAATTTGTAACGATCCCGTAAGGCTTCACCATCCATGTTCTCATCAATACATCAAGCTAGGGTGCCCGTCACTGAAAAGAATACAAATTTCATTCTCAGAACACGAACTTATTCTCATGATGAAGCCCGTAAGGTTTCCGGAAGGTAAGTCCATCGGTGAAACGTTTGACTGTATATCAATTCGAAACGTTCTCAATATTATTGACCCTCTGCTATAAATTCAAAGCGTGAAATAAGGTGTCTAGTGCTAATACCGTTCAGTGGATTTCCTCCCGGAATACATAGTTTCACTTTCGGAATCATTGGATATGTGAAACTATTCACTTATCCGTTCGTCTCACACAGTTGGTGGCATCGTTCACGAGCGGCTTAACGCTCCATCTTCTAATTTGTACATGAAGTTAATGTGCTCGCCATTAAAATGTATACCAATTTGATTATCTGATCCCCTAAGATGTACTCTCGATACAGCTTGTTAGTTTCTCGGTAAGTAAGGCATCCTTTATACAGTTTTACGTTGTACCAATTGGTATCGCTCTCGAACGGTTTGCCGTTCTGCGTTAACATTCAAACCGTGAATTAAGGTGTCTATTTCCAATACTGTTCAGCCCATTTACTACCTGAATAGTTGCCTTGAGTCCCGGAATCACAGGTTAGGGGAAGCTATTGACTTAGCTATGCGCCTCGCAAAAAGGGTGGTAAGGTTGTCTTACGGTTTGACTCTCGATCTACAATTCATACATGTATTTCAGGTGCCCGTCACTGAATCGTATAGTAATCTGTTCCTCTGAACACGATGTAATATGTGTATATGATGTAACGATAACACTCTCGCTATAATGCGGTAGGCTTTCGGATGGTAAGGGACTCAGTAAAACGTTTGACTTTATGCCAATTGGTAACGTTCGCAAAAGGATTGACTCTGTACCTTATTATTACACTGAGAAATAGGGTGTCTAATTCCAATTGTGGTCAGCGGATTTAATCCAGGAATACATGGCTTGACTCTTGGAATCTTGGAATACGTAAAGCTATTGACCTAGCCGTCCGTCTCTCAATGAATGCGGTAGCGTTCTGGAAGTGTTTGACACTCGATCTTCTAATTCATATATCAAAATAAGGTATGTCTCTGCTATAATATCTACTAATTCGTTCCTGGAAAACCAAATCAAGGCAATCCTTACTGCGGCTTGCGTTCTCGGAATGTAAGGTATATGTTAAAAAGAATGACTTTCTACCAATTGGTAATGTTCTGTAACAAATTGACTGTCTACTTTAATATTCATACCGAGAATTAATGCGTCAATTACCAATACTGTTCTGCGGATATCATCCCAGTGTACCTGGTTTGTTTCTCTGAATGACAGGACAGGTTAAGCAATTGACTTAGCCGTTCGACTCTCAAAGGAGGTGGTAACGTTCTCGAACGGATTGACCCTCGATCTCCTAAATCGTACTTGAAATGAAGGTGCCCGTCACTAATGTGTATAATAATTTGATTCCATGATCACGAAGTAATACACTCGATACGGCAGAATTGCTGCAGGGATGGTAAACCTTTCGGTAAACAGTATGCCTGTATACTAATAGGTAAAGTTCTACAACGGTTTGATGCTCTTGTTCAATATTCGAACAGTGAATTAAAGTGCGTGATGCCAATCCTGTCCAGCGGATTTACTCCCGGAATACCTGCTTTGACTTTCGGAATCACATTATGGGAGAAACTAATATCTTATCCGTTCGATTTTAAGGAATATGGTACCGATCTCGATAGGTTCAACCCTCGATGTTGCAATTCATACAAGAAATTGAGGTGCCCGTCACTAGAATGTATAGTAATTTGTTATCCTAAATATGAAGTTATACTCTCGATACAACGGATTATCTTTTCGGGGGGTAAGGTCTTCGGCAAAACTTTTGACGTTATAGATATTGGTAACGTTCTCAAACGGTTTGACGGATATATTTAATATTCAAGCCGTGAATTAAGTTGTCTATTACTAATACTGTTCACC
>NW_027471743.1:0-21016 GCF_051020765.1 Lasioglossum baleicum | reverse complement strand
ACATTTCTGTCCTTCAGAACTGAGGACATATATGTAATCTTTCACAGAGTACGTAACAAATAAGCCGCATGGAAAAAAAAAGAATCTGTTTCCCGATCAGCCAATAATTAGATGTATTTTGACTCTGTAACGCTGAAATTCCATGGCTGAATCATGTATCGCAATTCAATCACGAGTTTGAAATGGGAACAAAATGTCACGTTAATATGCGATAGACTCTTTGATTTCGTATCATAGGAATGTATTTGCGCGCATACAACAGGGAAATTAGTTACATTTGTATAAAATTTCGCACTTTCTTCTGTGCATGCGATATATACTCCTCGTCCTAGTATTAAACATTATTGCGGACTGTCAACCAGCCCGTCGCCGGGTACGTGATCACTATGTAGAAGTGAGGCGTTGAATAGCGTCGTCTTCATTTCGTATCATTCAATTAAGGTTTCACAGCGACTCGAACCACGATTACGACGTTCCGATAAACACAATTACAAACACGCACGCACTTCACGGAACATTTCACCCGGAATACAATACATTCACCACTGATGCTGAGATCCGAGAAATGCCTCGAGATACGTCCACACTGCTCGGAGTCGAACGAGGGAATGTACCGAAAGCTAACCATATCCCATCCCGGTTCTTACTACGCAGCCCAATCCACCGGCCCACTTAATTTATTTATATATGGCATTCAATAATTCTGGAAAGCTATTTCCTATTTTTGCTTAATTTCTTCATGTCCGAATCATGTATGCCCGAATACGGTTTGTAACCCAAACACGAGTGCGCAAACGAAACTTACTCCTAACATCACCGGCCGGATACAAGGCAGACCAACCCACCTGCACATTTACGATGTATATTATGGGCATTTAATGACCGCTAATTTCCGAACATCTAACCCGCTGTAGTGACATTCGAAAATAAAATCCCGGGAAATAAATTAATGTACAAGGTAGCTTCGCACCCACTATTTTAATGTACGTGTGGCAATGTCGAGAGTTAAACTGTTCTAGAACCTTACCACATCACGCGAGAGCCTATCCGCTAAGTAAATAACTTCACCAATCCCGTTATTCCTAGTGTCAGACCAGCAATTCCTGGAGTCAATCCAATGAACAGTATTGGCAATATTCATATAAATGCACGGTATGATTAGTAAAGTAGAGAGTCAAGCCGCTGTAGAATGTTTCCTATTGCTATAGAGTCAAACTTTGTACCTAAAGGATTACCTTCATACAACAAACCACGAACTCGCGAGTGTCTAACTTAATGTCCAGGGAAACAGATTAGTGGACAGTGTAGCAAACGGACACTTAAATTTTATATTTGACTACCAACGTCGACAGTCAAACCGGTCGAGATCGTTATCAATTTCATTGTGAGACGAATCGCTACGTCAATAGCATCACATACCATGTTATTACGAGAGTCACATCATGTAATCCGGTAGTCAACCCACCGTACTGCATTAGCCAGTGAAACGTTAATTCGCCGTATGAATAGTAATGTCGAGAGTCAGACCTTTGGCGTACATTAAATCTTGATGTAGAATCAAACTCTTCACCGAAGACCTATACCTTTCAAGGAACCAGACCGGCTATTGCGAGGGTGAGACTGCGAAAGACGGGAACCATGGCATTGAATGTTATACAAAATTGGTTGCTCTACCTTAAATATTAGTGGGCGGGTCGACTGCCGAACCGTTGGTGACCATTACCACGACTTCCATGGACATCGCCGCTATGAGAATACCATCACCATTGTTGTTGTCCCTAGAGTCATACAAGGACATTCGCCTTTTAAGCAACTGCACAGGCTTTTCAGTGGACAGCTCAATCCACGGTACGAATATTAATGTCGAAAGAGAAACCCTTTGAGATCGTAATCACTTGCAGCAAGACAATCATTTTATTGTGGACCATACATTCCGAGGACGGAACACTTGCAGAGAGATAAAGTCCAACTTAATACTAACAAAGAAAAACTAGCGGATATTGTAGCAAATAAACATAATAAATATCTATAATAAATATCTCAATATTACGCATGCATTGCAAAATCGTAAGTCCTGCCATTCGAGAACGTCACCAGCTTTTCTGAAAGTCGAACATCTCTCTTAGAAGACACAACTATCCTGTGATTCCGAGCCACAAACCAGGTATTCGTAGAGTCAATCCGCTGAGCAGTATTGCCAATACACACCGTAATTTTCGGTATGAATATTACAGCGGGGCGTCCAACACTTGTGGAATGTTACCTATTGGTATAGAATCAAGCTTCTTACCGAAGAACTTGCCTTCGAGAATCTAATCCGTTGTAATGAGAGTATATATTCGTGTTTAGAGAAACAAATTAGCATACACATTATTGGTGGGCGCCTTAAGTTCGTGTATGTATGGGGAGATCGTGAGCCAACCAGTTGCAGAACAATACCACCGTTTATGCGGGTCGCACAGGTATGGCACCAATTTCTACTCTACTGTCTTTCTGAGAGTCAAACCAGGTACTCCGGGAGTAAATCCGCTGTTCAGAATTGGTTATGGACACCGTAATTCTCGGAACTAATATTAAAGAATAGAGTGAAATTGTTTATGAACGTTACCACTTTGTATAGAGTCAAGTTTCATACCGAATATCACATCTTCCGAGAACCATAGCCGCTGTATGAGTGCATTTTAGTGTTCAAGGAATCAAAAAAGAAAACATCTCAGCAGGCATACACTTTAATTTCATGTACGAATGGGACGATCGAGAGTCAAACCGTTCGAGAACTTTACCTCCTACTTCGAGAGCTGATGATCTATGTCAACAGCTCCACCTGCCCTGTGATTCCGAGAGTCATGCCAGTTATACACAGAGTAAAGCCGCTGAACAGTATTGGCAGTAGACACCTTAATTAACGGTATGAATATTCAAGCAGAGCGTCAAACCATTGTAGAACGTATCCCACTGGTAGAGTGTCATACTTTTTACAGAAAGGCTTACCTTCCGAGAACCTAATCTGCCGTATTTGGAGCATAACTTCGTGTCCAGAGAAACACGTTAGAATACATTTTCGTGACGCGCACCACAATTTTATGTATGAATTGGACGATCGCTTGTCAACCCGTTCCACAACGATAATACCTTCTTTGAGAATCGCACAGGTAATTCAATAGCAACACATATCCTGTGACAGTCAATCCAGCTATACCGGGAGTAAATCGGCAGGAAAGTATTGACAATAGACACCTTACTTCACGGTATGAATATTAAAGTATAGAGAAATATCAGTCGGTTTATCTCAATAATCGGTCAGGTTCTCGAAAGGAGTATGACTTCGGTGACAAATTTGACCCATGAAGGGAACTTATGTCGGCTACCTCCGTATGGCGACGTAGCGAAATGAAGCTTCGTCTATTGGTCTGCAGAAAGAAGACGGACGCAGCACTGCTGGATCGTAGCAGCGAAAGCTGACGGCACCGGCAAGAAACTTCTGCCCTGCAGTGGAAGCTTGAGGGGGTCAGAATGCACTTGGCTGCCGCAGAGGACGCGTAACGGCTTCCACCGCAACTACTGGGGCCTCGAGACAAGGGACAACCAGGGTGGTAGCCCTTAGAACGAAAATCAGCCACGTAGTGGAAGAGGCAGAAGGCGACCGGGATCTGGATTTCTGTCGGGACGTCACGTGTGGCCCCACCCTCCTAGCCTAGCGAACAGACCTCCCGTCGGATAGGTGACGCCTGCGCCCATGATGGAGTGGGCCATGGTGGTGGGCAGAACCACGGAAGCAGATCGCCATAATACTTCCGTGCGGCAGGTGCTAAGCAAAAAGGCAAAAGGCTCCTGCACGTGTGGCGATAGCCCTCATACTGATAATCCCGTTCGAAGTGGGGTATGCGAAGGTAACTGCAACCGCGTGTAGAAAAATCAATCCGCTGGACCTGTAGATTGTAGAGGTGGAGCCATGAATTTCCGTCACCGGGGACCGAATACTTGAGTTAGGATGCCCAGAGGCCGAGAGGACGGCCCAACGCCTGGCAGGCATTACATGGACGGCCCAGCTAGGCTTGGACGTGATAGTGACGCCGCCAGATTATACGGCTGAGCAACAGGTTTCGGGTCAAGACGACGTGAAAGCCACACAAAACTGCGTGAAGGCACTGGCCAGGAAACGTGCCTGCAGCCCCTCCAAGATCAGATGCTGGGAAATCCGCACATCCCCGTCTGGTCTAGGAACGTTCTGGGTCAAATTCCCCCTCGCTGCCGCCCGCACAATCCAGGACAGCGACATGATACAAGTGGGCAGGGTATCGGCCCGGGTACAAGCGCTGGAGGCTCTTCGGATCTAGCTCTTCAAGTGTATAGAGGGTTGTAAGGCCAGGCCACGATGGCTGACCAGCACAGACAGAGGAGCGGCCTGCTTCAGATGCGGGGGACAGGGGCATTATGTGGATGGGTGTCTCGCACCGGCACTCAAGTGCTTGGTTTGTGCTGCCCATGTCCTGCAGGCCGGACACAGAACAGTAAGGCCTGCTCTCCTTCCACATCGAAGAAGACGATGAGTACAGCAGCGAAGCCAACAGGAAGCGGATAGACTCGAGAACGACAAGAGCGGCGGCGGTCCTGAGAGGGACCATGGACAGTGTCTAGAGTTCAACATCCTCCAGGCTAATATCAACCATAAGAGAGCGATACAGGATCTTTTATCACAGTCGCTAGCGTAGTTGGATATCGCCATGGCTGTGGCCGGCCAGCCCTACAGTGTACCGGCCATGACAATTGGCTCGTGGAGCTTCACAGTATAGTCACGGCGGTGTGGTGGGCAACCCCGGAACACCGTGGCCACACTGCAACACCGAGTGGAGAGATATGACCTGGAGTTCTGGGGCCACCTGGTCGTTCGTTCGAACGGCAGTTGGATGCCAGTGAGATAGCGATGTAGTCGCATCTATCCCAGGCGGTACTCATCCTCGGAGACGATAACACCTACACATTGGCACGGGGCCCTCCGATGGCGAACGCGAGGGGCGAGGCGTTACTCGTCTAGGCAGCCGGACAGGAGCTTCGGCTCCTCAACCGGGGCTCTACCAATACGGGCGAGGCCGACGGGCATGACCATTATGGACTTGTCCTCGCCTTTCCCTGCTGCCATGCAGCGAGTGAAGCGTTGGGGAGTGGCCTATCAGGTGGATACCCTGAACATCCCCCTCTTCATTACCATGGCGTGTTCTGCGCTAGCAACAGGAAGATAAGGACAACGTGCACTGGAGCCCCCATAGGAACTGGACATAAACAAGAAGGTCGGCAGCGACGCGATGGCAGATTTGACGATTTGACGTGGAAGCCCTATTAGCCGCGGCATATGTGCAGTTATGGCCGTCCTGATCGTACTAGGGAAGCTGAGGGTCTGTGTCGCTCCGCAGACAGAGAGCACGGACCGCGCTTTCGTACGGCGTGTCGTCGACACCCGTCGGCGCCGACGACAATGTGGGCGGTGTCATCGATGGACCAGTCGATGGACAGGACTTCCGGGTCGGACGACCTCGAAGTCTGCCGGCAGGAACTAGAGCTGCTGGCATGTAAATTCGTGGAGAGGGAGACCGCACCGAGACCGGATGGTATTCCGGGCCGTGCGTCGGCGCTCTCCCAGGGTGCACTATGTGACATAACGATGCAGAAGGTGAACGAATGCCTGCAGAGATGTAGTTTTCTTATAATCTGGATGCTGGAATGTGATGTTTTGCTCAAGAAGCGGGATAAGACCGCAGACTCCCCCGAGGCGTGCAGGCGCACCTGCCTATTCAGCGAGGCTGGGAAACTCATCGAGCGTGTACTCGCGATCCGTTTGAAGAAGTACCTACAGGGGATGGGCCCAGATTTGGATGACAAACAGTACGACATCCCGCGAGCACGATAAACCTTTGATGCCCTCAGGAGTGTCCGTTCCTTGTCGGCGGTGGTCGTACACACGGGTGGAGTCGTGTTGCCGTCGAGTTCGTTGCCTTCTGCCATTATCACATGGATGGTGAATGAGAAGTGGTCATGACGCCGCATTTTGCGAGAAAGTGATGCTACACAAGGAGGCAACGTAATATGTAAGAGCGGAAGTGGCCCCTATTCACATGGAGAATAATGCGGCGGAGAGCGCGACGTGAGTCCGCCGCTTCGCCAGCTGGGAAATAACCCAGAGTGTAGGGCTCTGGTGGAACGAATTGCGGGACAGTCTCTGTCCTATGATAGCCAGCCGCCACGGCGAACTGCTGGTGATTGCGTGGCTGCCCGACTGTCTCGGAGGACGCGGTCGAGATGGTCGGCGTCGCGTAGTGATCGCGTGGCGCCGTTGAAGATACGAGAAAGAAGAGTACCAAACAAGAAAGTATACAATAGAGGAGCTCCGACTACGTGATCGTCGCGGAGGTCACCGGAAGACCGTGGTTACCAGCGCCGGACTTCCCCGTCGCTAGTCAGTCTTGGGAATTTCATGATGAAAATATAATATAGCTGGTTGCATAGTGCCAGGTTCGTTTAATGCACAACATCGGAGTTATTCCTTCAACAAGGAATCAACATCGTCCATGAGATATTGCCGTGAATATTAGCGATACAGGCCCAGTATAACAATTACCATCAACTCGGGATATAGTAATTCCAGGCCCGACCCGCAGAGCTGTTCCATGTACTTAATCTGCGCTGTTTATGGCGGTGTCTCGTAAATGGCCTATTCCTTCGTGAATCGTGTAACAAATTGCCGCGTATTCTCGAAGCATTGAAAAGTAATATCGCGGGGGATGATATGGGGAACCGCTGATGTTCCGTTATTCTTTGGCGTTCTCCGTTCTCCGGCGACGGAACGATCCGATAGATGACGGGGTGCAGACCGGCAAGGAACAGTCAGTCGGGCACATAATTCACCAACGCCAAGTCCGAACGTACGACGAGCCGGCTGGAAAAACTTCGCCGTGATGCATAGGTATATTCGAGCTGCAATAACTTCATCGGCCCACAAAGCAAACGTAATTTCTAAGTGTAAAACTCCGTGTAGTTTTGCGGCATGGCAATCTTCACGCGCATCTGTATTTTCTTCGGAGTCTTAAATATTCCCCGGGAACGCGTTTCCCGCACATCCCGGGCTGCCTACGCCGCGACCAAACCGCGCACACCACTCGTTTCCCGCTCGGCTACGTGGACGAAGCGAATCGCGGGACACGTTTTATTCTGCGAATCATCGCGCAATCGATACACAACGCGCCATAAGCATAGGTACGTCCCACATAACCAAAGGAACGGACTGTCTCTAGAAGCATAATATGCTCGATCCAGCTTTATATACCGGTAACGAAGTTTTAATGACACAAGTTTCTGCTGCCTAAGAGCAATCCTCCACACACGCTCCGCGGCGGTTGCCGTCATCTTTCCGACGGAAGAACTGCTGTAGTATAAATATTAAACCGTAATAATATAATCCGCATATTCGGCGATATATATGCAAGCGTCGGCTCAATTTTACGCTCAACACATCGCGACGTAGGCTTTGACATTATGCAGATTATTCGAACGAGTATTTCATCTCATAATCAAGAATTTACGTATTCATTCTCGCAAACTCTCGACGTACTGCTCCACTGACCCTCGAATCCAAATACGTCCGTACACTTGGTCCAAGTGAACAAGCAGGATACCTAACAAGGCAAGACAGATCGCGCGACAATCGTTTTGTTCCCATTTAAAGGGCAGCCAGAACTGAAGCACCGTTTATTACGACACAGCGAACCAAATTACAGTTGAAGCATACCTTGAGCGGACTCGCACCCAACCATTTAGATGCAAGATATCGATGGTACATTCTCAATATCGAGTTTAAGTTTTAATAATTTATTATCATGTATCTTCGCGTTTATATAACTTTTCTGCTGTTCTCCTCACTTTACTGGAATTATCGTATTGTTATATATTTTACATCACTTCGCTGTTATTCCTTGACTGAGTGAGGACAAAACGCGTTGCTCTGTTGCGCAAGTGGATATGAAGATCAGTAAAGAATCTGTCGTTTCGAGTCGACTCCAAGGATACGAGTTTCTTAACACTCTCCTTTAATGCTTCGAAGCGCCGTTGATTCAGCTTACCATTCCGTCACTTGTATCGGAGAATGGGGCGGAATATGCAAAAGACAATATTCGCCATTGATCAAGGACAAGCTATTAGCGCGCATTATTTGCTCGCACGAGCGAGGTGAAAAAATACATATTCAGACGTTTGACGCTAAGTTAAATTGAACGAACAGTACTCGAACGATGGCGCGTTCGAGATTCCAATTTGCAACCACCGACGAGAATGCCAATCGAATTCCACCTCTTAATTACTCGCAATATCATTACTTATACTGTACTAGAAGGCGAAGAAGGGAGCGACGAAACGAGATTTGTCGCGCGGAATGGAACGCGCTGAAAAATGGTCGCGAATAAAGTTACCGCGTTAATTTCTCGTCTCCTAAGGGCTAAAAAGAGTCCGTACTATAATACACACTGCGTTGCGTATTGTAATAAATCCTCTGTGCGTCGGTTGGCCGATGCCAGGAGGGGGGGGGTGGATATATCTCTCGAGCGACGAATCATCCGAGACCGTAAATGAATGAACGGTGAGTATTCGGAATGCAATTCTAGCGACATGACGGAATGACAGAATACCCATTGCACTGGTCGCGATTGTTTATCTCTCGAATATCGATTGCCATGATGTCTGTTCCGAACAAGTGCTCCA
This sequence comes from Lasioglossum baleicum, assembly GCF_051020765.1. Classification (NCBI taxonomy): domain Eukaryota; kingdom Metazoa; phylum Arthropoda; class Insecta; order Hymenoptera; family Halictidae; genus Lasioglossum; species Lasioglossum baleicum. Next base: position 12,271 of record NW_027471743.1, on the reverse strand, counting down.
GGCGATCCGAACCGAGGGACAAGGACTCTCGGAATGCTGCACCAACAATGGCAGGGTATGTCGATTCACGCGTTGCTTTCCAGTAATAGCCTTGAATCCCCTTTGCCAGACTAACAGACTAACAGGCAAGCGCGTGACCCACTTTTCGGAATATATCATTAAAAAATGCACCCGCGGTTTAAAACTTTTGTTTGATCAAACGTGCAGAATTGTTCCTTTGATCAGAGACCCCCTTTCTCTGCCCGTGTGCATGTCCTGGATACGATGCCTTGCTTGCAATTGTGTGCGAGTTTCCCCTTTTGGCTTTCAGCTTCCTTTGTCACGCAATTGCCACTCGATTTTCAATATTCCAATATTACCGTGATACCCAGATACGGAACCTAAATTTGCGTATACAGACATAACCAGTTTCGATTATTCGGAACTCCGAATAGGCAATGATAACTCCCTAACTTGTAAAATAAGCACGAACCTTCCATCTTCTAGTGGAATAATTCCTATCCGAAGATTCGCAATCTATTCGTAGTTCTATCGATAAACAACCTTATATGAGGGTCGAATATCGAGAGTAGAAAACTAGTATGATGAAGATAGAATTTTCGTATAGTCAGGTTGGATTTCTATTGGCATTTCAATACTATTGTCTGGGGGAAATACATGGCAAGTATTGAAATAAAATATAAACGGGCGGCTCTTCAGCCTTGGTGGAAGAGACCCTTTCTAGAAGAAACTAGGTTTCATGTATTAATACTTATTCCGTAAAGTAAGTGTAATATTGATATTGAATTGTTTTGAATATTTAACGTAGGTCTTGAGGATAGGTATCCGAATGTTGAAACGTCCTATTTGATGCGATTCGTAGGACTGACTTATTCGTTTGTGCTCGGTTTTTATATTGTAATTTTCTCGTTGAGTAGGCGGTTTCTGGTGATGTGTTGTCTGGTTTTGTCTGATTCTTCCGCGGTTGATATCTGAGCTGTTTCTGCTAATGCGATGGCTGAATTTTGGCTAATTTAGCTAAGAGTGTCGTCTGGACGGTTTCCGGTGATATGTTGGCTGCATCTTGTCTGGTGTCACACTATCTCCGTGCTACGTCTGTTCGTACCGAGTTGTTCGACTAATTTCTATGCAATATCCGAGCAGGGTTTGCTTGCAGCAGATCGTTGTGTCGGAAACGCGTGGATGCTGTGTAAAAAGATAGCCGCCGGTAATGAAACTCGGCCGATGGGAACACGGAGGTAACAGCGGCTCATCCGCGAGGGTCGATGAAGCGGGAAAGGCTGGAAATTCGGTGGATCCGCAGGTCGGAAAATATAATTTGGGTAGGGAACGAGCGGTCAGTATCACGCGCTGAACGCGGCGTAATTTTGTTCCCTAACCGATGTAGTTTTGCTCTCGAACGCGGCAACGGTGATTCCAAACTCGAGGCAATGAATTATCTACGGCAATTGTGGAAAAATAAACGCCGAGCGGTAAAATGTCGCTGCTAAATCGACCGCCGAAAACCGGACCAGGCATTAAGCGAAATAATCCGTTTCGTCAAATTCCATTCGTTTACAAATTTCGCCGCCTCATTATAATCGGACCTGCGGTCCTGCGGACATGTAACCGACCCGATTGCATTCAAACGCCCCGATACCGAAAATCGACAAAACAGCTTTCGCTTACTTGGCTCTTCGAAAAATTCCAGCTGTTGTGCGCGTTAGATGGATACCCATCGCTTCTTTCGTTATTGATATTTTCGCGGGCAAATCTCTCCGGGGCCAACCCGTTTCGTGAAATCATCCGACGGATGTTTCCACCATATTTCACCGAACGATTTCGATGGAATAATTTCGTTTTGATAACCCTCATGGTAACAGCTTGTATAAGGTGGCGAGCTATGTCAATTGGAGTTTGCCAAGGGCATGAAAAATCAGCAACTGCAATTAAATGATGGAGCGCGAGAGAAGAAAGCAGGATTTGGAAACCCGTCGTAAGTCCAACATGGAACGCAAGTATATGGTCCGCGAATTTTGGGATCGTAAGGAATTTTCTAGATTACGTGCAATTCGTTCGGGGACAGTCGCTAATATTATACGAGATATTCGATATCTCAAGAGACAATGAATAGAAACGACAGAGTGGATGCTGGAAAGAGAAATAGTAATTGGATGCTGAAAACGATAAAATTGGACGTCAAGAGTAAAAAATGTTAAATAAATTTTTTATGGCGCTGTACGTAAGTGGCGTAAACACTCGCAACCTCGCTTCGGACACCTAACCATCCATGGACGAAGAAAATTATGTTATCCCTCGTAAGTCGAACCGACAAGTGACCCGAACCGCTTCGCGACGTTCCTTGTATTGCCATGTATGCGCCGAAAATCGATAATTACTTTTCCGTTGTAATAGTGGATAAATTATTAATTCTTTCACTTTCGTTATAAAATCACGTCGCCTACAGCCTCGTAGTCTTTTTCATTCTCGTTCGCGGGAATAAGCTACGCTATTAATAGCTAGTTATTGGTTAATATTTCCATTTCTATTGTAAATCCGCGACTCGGGCAATTTAGCGTGGAAAATTTTAATTTGTTGTTCATAGTAAACTTTGCAATTTGTACATTTTTGTAAATTCTAATCGCATCGGCGCTTCCAGTGTATAAATTGCGACGGCGAAATCAGATCATATGTCAATTTTCCATTTCTGATGCGTATGTATGTCTGGATTTTAATATCATCGATAAACCCAACAGCTCGCCTCCTGCAATCGCAAAATTTTCATCAAATGTGCACGTTAATCACATGTAAATACTTAATTTCAGGACCGCCGGCCTATTGTGGCCCATGTACGTACACAATTTTACTATTTTTTTTCGAATGACAAGCTTAGAAATATCAAACCGTTCCTGCAAAAATTCGTACTTTAATTAAGTTCGCAGTAATCGGTATCTCCATCTAACGCGGAAATATTTCTTCTGCGTATATATCCCATATCCGTATGCAGATATGCATTCTTCTTCATTCCTGTTAAAACATCGCGTCTCAAAAGAAACGAATTGCCGCCAGAACTACGGATTTGTAACGAGTACCGTACCATAAAACACATTAATGCCGACAATTGTTTGAATACGACTACTTTTCTCATCCGTGAAACGCAATTGCAAGCATGAGAGCTCTGGAACATGTTCATTTATTCTATTTCAAGATCAATATTTACCCCTTTCCAACCATCAGACACACGCCGTGAGGTTATTTAACTCTCGATTCTTTATGCCCCTGTTACATCGGAAATGAATGGGGCGTCCCACTTGTACTTGCACGGGTATATACCCCATAGGAAAAGCGGAAATAAAAGGAAGGAAAACGGGGAAGAAAGGAGGTGAATGAAGCTCGGCCAGAAAGTGAACCCAGCTGCCACAACTATCGGATTGTCTGATTCTATGAAAAGCTCGTTGGGGGAGAGAGAAAGGGTGAGGATGTCAAACGGTGCTGGATACCCAGGAGATGCAGAGTCGATGTCGCTGCATGTTCTTTAGCTCGGTGTCCCCAAAAAATTTGACGCTTACCCGCGGAATTCCTGACAGATGCGGATCTCGTTTACGCTGGCGGGCTCGGCACCGGTTCACGTGCCCCTCCGCGAATATCTCGCAGACCACGTGATCGCGGGTTCCATAGTAAATTCGGATCGTAAATTGTCTCTCTTGCTCGAATTTCAATGTATTAGATCGTTCTTTTATTTCCGAAAGTCGAGCACGCTGTTTCGCAGCCGATACCGATATTATCTATTTACCCCACTCATAGCAGCGACTTCGCCATGTCGCAGCGACTTCGACATGTACCAGCGGTCCCTTCGTCCTCATCCCTTGTCCCTCTTGAATTAATCGCGATAGAAGCTCCGATTGCTTGCATGCACCGTTGAAAATACGGCGAAATGCTGCCCACGAGCACCGAGGAACTTTTGGGCCTTGAAACTCATCCAGACCGATTTGAAAAGGCGGTGGTTTCGATTAGGCGTAATGCCAAATGGAAGATAATCGGGAGCATCTTGCTAAGTCTAGGCTGTACTAGGGAACACGGCGCAATTGATCAGCTCATTTCGATTTGTCTCGCGAGTGGTAATTATCATGGCGTTATGAATCATCGTGTTAATCACCCTCTGTGGTGACGTCGAGATTAATAAGCTTGTTTCGGTTAATTAGAATTTTGAAGGGGGCAAGATGCTTCGTTTTCGCCCCTATCTGGCGATATTACAATAATTAATTCAGTGAACTAATGTGGCGGATATGCCGGTGATGCCATCACGCCGAATTATCCCACTCTTATGAATTAACTCGGTGTAAATCCTCAAGCTGGTAGCTCGTTAAATGGAGATGTTCTTCATCTCTGTCATTTAGCCGGTGTAAGGAAAATGGAGGGGACGAGTGAGGCTGGAGAAACGTGCTATCGAAAATAATCGACCATTTTGAACGATTGACACGCGATGCGGTAGAATGGCTCCGAACAGAGGCAGAATTTTCCGGACTCTGTGAGAGTTTGCGAATCCTCTATATTCCCTGGTACCATCAAGCTGAAATCACAAGAGTCCCGGAGGACTTCCGGACTAGCCTAGAAGTCACGGGATTACTTCCGCGTCTTCGAACTTCGCCGAATGTTCTCGGCTATCGATGAAATTTTCACACTCTTTCCGAGTGCCTAACATTTCCTTCCTAGCCTAACCCGAGGTCCCACTCGCGAGTACCTGAGAATCCCGGGTCTTCGGAGACAGCCTGATTACTCTGACCAAACGAACTGTCGAAACTCTCGGAATTCTCTGGGACAGAAGTTACGTAGTATGCGTCGCGATTGCTCAGGTCCTTGGACAACTGAGGAGATCATAGACTGGTATCAGTAATGATACATAGAATATTCTCAAATTATATGAAATGCTTAAGAAATAATACATACAATAATTCTAACTAACATTAGAATTATCCACATGTTGCCTCCACTTAAATTCGATGTGCATATGCAACATAATCGAATGAACGTAATTGAAAAAGACGAGTGTAAAATACGGTGCTCCTATCGGACGAAGAATCGACTTATATGCAAGTCTTCTATATAAAATGTAGCCGCCTATATCTGATGGTTCCAAATAAAAAAATTTCCAAACTAGTATTTTAGTAATACTACATTTTTATCGAAGCAGTATTATGGTTAATATTCATAATGGTAATTATGCATACTAGCAATTAAGTTCATATATAATTCAGGCTATGTAGTATTACGAATTATACCATAAAGTTAGGAAAGTGAATTTAAATCATAGCGAGACATTATATTTCACTTGGCGTAGGATTTTTTAATTTTTTCATTATCAATGGTTCTATGCCTCCATACCCACGAATATGTAAACACCTATTTCGGAACGAAATGTGGTCCTCTATTTGTTGAGCTACATAATATCATATATAAATGAAAATGTAAAATATTTATAGAGGAATGATATAATGTCTCTCGGAGTTATGTACCTAGTTGAAGGCTTAATATAATTCTTGGTAGGGCGAAGTGTACCTTTTACTTTCTGCTACAATACAGCTGGTTAATTTTAGGAGGGTAAGGACATCTGTAAAACGTCTGACTTTCTAGGGATTGGTAATGTTCTCAAACGATTTGATGCTCCACTTTAGTATTCATACCGTGAATTATGGGTTTATTGTCAATAATGTTCAACGTATATACTATCGAGATAGATGGTTTGTCAATCGGAATCACAGGATAAGTGAAGATGAAGTGCGACTCTCAAAAGAGGCAGTAACATTCGGAAACGGTATGACTCTCATTGTTCCCTATTGAAACATGAAATTAAGGTGCGTGTCACAAAAATGTCTACTAATTTCTACCTCTGATCGCGTAGATATACTCTCGCTACAGCGGGTTACGCTTTCGGTGAGTAAGGTCTTCAGAAAATCGTTTGACTTTGTACCAATTTGTTGGGTTCTCATACGGACTAACGCTCCACTTTAATATTCCAACCCTGAATTAAGGTATCTATTTCCAACAATGGGCAGGGCATCAACTCCCAGAATAACTGGCTTGACTTTCGGTATCGTAGGATATGTGAAGCTACAGACTTAGCCGTACTATTCTCAAGGTAGGCGGTCACGTTCTCGAGCGGTTTGACACTCCATCGACTAATTCATACATGTAATTAAGGTGCCAGACACCAAAGTGTATACTAATTTACGTCCCTGAACATGATCTATTACTCTGGATACAGGGTGCTAGCTTGTCGGATGGTAAGGTCTTCGGTACAGAGTTTGTCTCTATACCAATACGTGACGTTCTGCTACAGGTTGACTCTGTACTATACCATGTATACCGTGAAATTGGCAGTCCAGTGCCAATACCGTACAGCAGACATACTCCTGGAATACCTCGATTAGCTCCAGCAACCACAGAACAGGTGTAGCTACTGATTTAGCCGTTCGTCTCTTACAGAAGGCGGCAAAGTTGTCGAACTTCTTGGCCCTTAATCTACTACTTCATACATGAAGCAATGGACCCGTCACTGAAATGAATACACATTTCTTTCCCTGAACACGAAGTTATACTCTCGATACTGCGGGTGAGTTTTTCGGGGCGTAAGGTCTTCGGTAAAAGATTTGACTTTATAGCAACTGGTATCGTTCTTAAGCGGGGTGACGCACTATTTTAATATTCACTCCGCGAATTAACGTGTCTATTGCGCATACTCTTCAGCGGATTTACTCCCGGATTTCCTAATTTGACTCTCGTAACTACAGTATAGGTGAGGCTACTGATATGGCCGATCAACCCTCTAAGATGGTGGCAACGTTCTCGAACGTGTTGAACCTGGATATTCAAATTCATACACGGAATTAAGGTGCCCGTCACCGAAATGAATTCTAATTTATTTCTCTGAACACGAAGTTATGCTCTCGATACAGCGAGATAGGTTCTACGAAAGTAAGGCCTTCGGTAAAATGATTGATTCTATACCAATTGTTAACGTACTACAACGGTTTGATACTGTACTTTGTCAATACTGTTGCCAATACCGTTCAGCGGACTTACTGCCGGAATACCTGGTTTGAACATCAGAATCACAGGATATATGAATCTGTTGACTTAGCCGTTCGAATCTCAACGACGGTGGTAAAGATCTCGAATGGTTTTACAATCGATATTCTAATTCATGCATGTAGTTAAGGTGCCCGTCACTGAAATGAATACCAATTTCATTCTCACAAAACGAAGTAACACTCTCGATACAGCTGGTAATTTTTTCGATGGGTAAGGTCTTCGGCAAAACGTTTGACTTTATTGCAATTAGTAACTTTCTCAAACGGTGTGGCGCTCTATGTCAATATTGAAACCGTGGTTTAAGGTGTCTATTGCCAATACTGTTCAGAAGATTTACTCCCGGCGTACCTTATTTAGCTCTACGAATCTAAAAATAGGTGAAACGGTTGACTTATCCGTTCGTCTCTCACAGAAGGTGGTTACGTTATCGGACGTTTTGACCACCAATCTTCTAATTCATTCATGAAGTTAAGGTACGCGCCACAGAAATGGATATTAATATCTTTCACTGAACACGAAGCTATACTCTTGATGTAGCGCGTGTGGTTAGCGGAAGGCAAGGCCTTCGGTAAAACGTTTGAGTTTATATCAATTTGTAAGGATCTCAAACGGTTTTTCGCCCTATTTTAATGTTCAAACCGTGAATTAAGGTATCTACAACCAATACTATTCGGCGGATCAAATCCTAGAATACCTGGTTTAGCTCTAGGTGTCACAGGATGCGCGAAGCTATTGATTTTGCAGTTCAATTCTCAAGGAAGGTGTTAGCGTTCCCGAACGGTTTGACTATCGATTTTTCTATAAATACATGCGCACTTGTAACAGATGGGATACCAGAATTTCATGTATGGATTGGAATATTGGGGGTCAAACCGTTCGAGATCGTTACCACTCCCGTTGAGGGACGAACGGCTAAATCAATAGCTTCACCTACCCGGCGATACTATGAGTCAAACCGTCATATCGGGAGTAAATCGGCGGTAACGTATTGGCCATAGTCCCCCTATTTCACGGTATTGGTATCAAACTACACAGTCAAATCGTTGCAGAACGATACACATTTGTATTCAGACAAATTTTTTACACATGGCGATACTTTCCGAGTAACCAACATGCTGTGACAAGATTATATCTTCGTGTTCACTGTCGCAAATTAGCATTCTCTACAGTGACGGACACCTGAACTTCGTGTATGAATTAGAAGGACCAGGGTCAAACCGTTCGAGAACCTGACCACCGTATTTGAGAGTCACACAGCTAGGTCATCAAGTTCACCTTTCCTGTGATTCTAAGAGACAAGCCAGGTATTCCGACAGTAAATCCGCTGATCAGAATTGGCAATAGACCCATTATTTGACGGTTTGCATTTTAAAGTTGAGCGTCAAACTGCTTGAGAACAATACTAATTTGTATAAAATCATTCCTTTTACACAATTCCATACCCTCCGAGAACCTGACACGCTGTATAGAGAGTATGACTTCGTGTTCAATGAAGCAAATTAGTATACATTATAGCGAGTGTGCTCCTTAATTTCATGTCTGAATTAGAAGATTCAGCGTTAAACCGTTCCAGAACGTTACACCCATTATTGAGGGTCGCACAGCTACGTCAATAGCTTCTCTTTACCTGTGATTCCGATAGTCAAACCAGGTAACCCCAAAGTAAATCCGCTGAAGATTATTGGCAATAGACACTTTAATTCGCGGAGTGTATATTGAAATAGAGCGACACAGCGTGTGAGAACGTTACTAATTGCCATAATGTCAAACGTTTCACCGAATGCCTTACCGTCCGAGAAGCTTACCTGCAGTATCGAGAGTATAGCTACGTGTTTAGGGAAACACATTAGTAAACATTTCAGTGACGGGGACCTTAATGTCATTATGAATAAGAAGATCGAGGATTGAAGCGTTCGTGAACATTACCACCCACTTTGTGAGACCAGCGGATGCGTCAATAGCATCACGTATCCAGCGATTCCGAAAGTCAAATCAGATGTTCAGGGAGTAATCGTGCTGTACACTTTTGGCAACAGACACCTTAATTCGAGGATTGTATATTAAAGTAGAGCATCAAATCTTTTGAGAGCGTTAACAATTGGTATAGAGACAAACTATTTACCGAAGGCCTTTCCTACGGTGAACCTGTTCCACTGCATCGAGAGTACAAGTTCGTTTCAGAGAAACAAACTAGTATTCATTTCAGTGACACGCACATTAATTTCATGTATGAATAAGATGGTTGAGGGTCACACCGTTCGGGAACGTTAGTACCTTCTTTGAGTGTCGAACGGCTCGGTCACTAGCTTCACCTATCCTGTGATCCCAAGAGTTAAACCCGGTATTCCTGGCGTATATCCGCGGAAGAATATTGGCAATACACACATTAGTTAATGTTTTGAATAGTAAAGTACAGAGTCAGCCCGTTGTAAAACGTTGCCTAGTGGCGTAGAGTCGGACATTTTACCGAGGCCACACATTCCAACAACGTCGCTCGCTATATCGAGAGGATAACTTCGTGATCGGAAAAACAAATTAGTATTCATTTCAGTGACGGGCACCTTAATTTCATGTATTAAATGGAATATCGATTGTCATACCGTTGGGCAGCGTGACCAACTTCTTTGGGATTCGCTCGGCCATGTCAGTAGCCGCACCTATCTTCTGACTTCAGCTGCCAAGCCAGGTATTTCAGGTGTAAATCCGCTGTACAGTATTGGCATCATAGTCCCCATTTCATGGTACACATATTAATGTCCAGAATCAATCCATTGTAGACTATTACGTACTGGTATCGAGTCATTCATAAGAGCAACGACCTTACATTCCCAGCAGCCGGCACGCTGTATCGAGATTATATCATCCTGGTCAGACGAAATATTACTATTCATTTACATACTAGCACCTTAATTTAATGTATGAATTAGAAGATCGAGGGTCAAACTGGTCGTGGACGTTACAAACTCTTTTCAGAGTTGCACAGATAAGTCAACGGCAACACTCATTCTGCGATTTTGAGTATAAAACGAGGTTTACCTGGTGTAAACCCGCAGAACAGTATTGGCAATGGACATCTTAATTCACGGTGAGAATATTAAAGTACACAGTCAAACCGTCGGAGGGTATTACCAATTGTAATAAAGACGAATTTCTACCGGACACATCACCCTCAGAGAACATAAACCGCTGTAGCAAGTATCCTTCTTACTGTTCACGGAAACAAGTTTCTAGACATGTTAACAGACGCTCACTTTACTTTCATTTATGAATGGGAGTATCGGGGGTCAAACCGACCGAAACCGTTTCTACCTTCTTCGATAGACGAACGGCTCAGTCAATAGATTCATCTGACATGTGATTCCGAGTGTCAGGCCAGGTATTCCGGGAATCATTCCGCTGTACACTATTGGCAATCATCAGCGTAATTCACGGCATGAATATTAAAGTATAGTGTTAAATCAGCGAAGAACATTACCAATTTTTATGACGTCATAATCTTTAATGGATGCCTTACCTTCTGAGTAAATATCCCGTTGCGTCGAGGGCATAACTCCGATTTCAGGGAAACAAATTAGATTATATTTTAGTGGTGGACACCTTTATTTCATGTATGAGTTATCAGTAGGAGTGTCAGACCAATAGAAAGCATTACCACCATCTTTGAGAATCTAACGGATAAGTCCATAGACTCACTTATCTTGTACTTCCGCGAATGGAACCAGGAAAGCCAGGTGTAAGTCCGCTGAGCAGAATTGGCAGTAGACACCCTATTTCATGGTATGCATATTAATGAAGAGATTCATGTCGTTGGCGGACGACACACTTTGGAATATAATCAAACTTTATCCTGAGTAACGTGCCTTCCTAGTACGAATCGCTCTGTATCGATATTCTAACATAATATTCGCCTATGCAAATATGTTGGCAATTGTAACATGTGGGTACCTTATGTCATGTATGGATTAGAATATCGGGGGTCAAACCGTTCCAGAACGTTACCACCTACTATGAGAATCGCACTGCTATGTAAACAGGTTCAGCAGTCCTGTGATTCTCAGAAAGGGACCATATATTCTGCGACTAAACCTGCAGTACTGTATTGGAATTGGACACGCTATTTCATGTTATAAATACCAGAGATCAGAGTTAACCCATTGTAGAACGATACCTATTTTTGTACAGTAAAACTTTTTACCGCAGGCCTCACCTTCCGAGAAGCTCACCCGCTGCACCGAGAGTATAACATGGTGTTTAAAGAAATCAATTAGATGACATTTCAAAGACAGCCACCTTAATTTCGTAGATGAATTAGAAGGTCGATTGTCAAATGTATCGGGAGCTTCACCACCTTTAATGAGATTCGATTGGCTAAGTCAATAGCTTCACATATCTTGTATTTCCGAGAATCTGACCAGGTGTGTCGGGAGTAAACCCACTGAACAGTATCGGCAATGCACACCTTAATTCGCGGATTGAATATTAAAATAGAGCGTCTCGCCGTGTGTGAACGATACTAAATGCTATAAAGTTCAACATTTTACCGAATGCCTTAACGTCCAAGACGCTAACCCATAGTATCGAGAGTGTAAGTTCGTGTTCACAGAAAAAATGAGTATTCATTCTAATGACAGGCACCTTCAATTAAAATACGAATTAGAAGATTGACGGTCAAACCTCTCGTGAACGTTACCACTCTCTTTGAGTGTCGAACGGGTAAGTCAATAGTTTCACGTATCCTGCGATTCCGAGAGTCAAGTCTTGTATTCCAGGAATAAATCCGCTGAACAGCATTGGCAATAGACACCTTTTTTCCCGTATGAGTTTTTTTCATGTATAAATTGCAAAATCGATAGTCAAACCGTTGGAGAACGATCCCGCCTGCATTGAAAGTCACAGATCTATGTCAAGAGCATCACCTATCTTGTGATTGCCGGAGTCAGAACAGGTATTCATGGAGTGAATCCGCTGCACAGAATTGGTAATAATCACCTTAATTCACGGTTTGAAAGTTAAAGTCGAGCGTCAATTGGTTTGGGAACGTTACCAATTGGTATAAAGTCAAACGTTTTACGGAGTGCCTTAACATCCGCGAATCCCACCGGCTACATCGAGAGTATAACTTCATGATCAGAAAAACAAATTAGTCTTCATTTCAATATCGGGGCACCATAACTTTATGTGTAAATTAGAAGGACGAGGGTCA
>NW_027471742.1:0-21023 GCF_051020765.1 Lasioglossum baleicum | reverse complement strand
CGAGTAAAAACACGTGCGAGAGGATGCATCCCGCAGGCTAGTCGAGTAAAAACACGTGCCAGAGGATGCATCCCGCAGGCTAGTCGAGTAAAAACACGTGCCAGAGGATGCATCCCGCAGGCTAGTCGAGTAAAAACACGTGCGAGAGGATGCATCCCGCAGGCTAGTCGAGTAAAAACACGTGCCAGAGGATGCATCCCGCAGGCTAGTCGAGTAAAAACACGTGCGAGAGGATGCATCCCGCAGGTTAGTCGAGGAAAAACACGTGCGAGAGGATGCATCCCGCAGGCTAGTCGAGTAAAAACACGTGCGAGAGGATGCTTCCCGCAGGCTAGTCGAGTAAAAACACGTGCGAGAGGATGCATCACGCAGGCTAGTCGAGCAAAAACACGCGCGAGAGGATGCATCCCGCAGGCTAGTCGAGCAAAAACACGCGCGAGAGGATGCATCCCGCAGGCTAGTCGAGCAAAAACACGCGCGAGAGGATGCATCCCGCAGGCTAGTCGAGCAAAAACACGCGCGAGAGGATGCATCCCGCAGGCTAGTCGAGCAAAAACACGTGCGAGAGGATGCATCCCGCAGGCTAGTCGAGTAAAAACACGTGCGAGAGGATGCATCCCGCAGGCTAGTCGAGCAAAAACACGCGCGAGAGGATGCATCCCGCAGGCTAGTCGAGCAAAAACACGCGCGAGAGGATGCATCCCGCAGGCTAGTCGAGCAAAAACACGTGCGAGAGGATGCATCCCGCAGGCTAGTCGAGTAAAAACACGTGCGAGAGGATGCATCCCGCAGGCTAGTCGAGTAAAACACGTGCGAGAGGATGCATCCCGCAGGCTAGTCGAGCAAAAACACGTGCGAGAGGATGCATCCCGCAGGCTAGTCGAGCAAAAACACGTGCGAGAGGATGCATCCCGCAGGCTACTCGAGCAAAAACACGTGCGGGAGGATGCTTCCCGCAGGCTAGTCGGTAAAAAAACGTGAGAGAGGATGCATCCCGCAGGCAAGTCGAGTAAAAACACGTGCGAGAGGATGCATCCCGCAGGCTAGTCGAGTAAAAACACGTGCCAGAGGATGCATCCCGCAGGCTAGTCGAGCAAAAACACGTGCGGGAGGATGCTTCCCGCAGGCTAGTCGGGTAAAAAAACGTGCGAGAGGATGCATCCCTCAGGCTAGTCGAGTAAAAACACGTGCGAGAGGATGCATCCCGCAGGCTAGTCGAGCAAAAACACGTGCGGGAGGATGCTTCCCGCAGGCTAGTCGGGTAAAAAAAACGTGCGAGAGGATGCATCCCTCAGGCTAGTCGAGTAAATACACGTGCGAGAGGATGCATCCCGCAGGCTAGTCGAGTAAAAACACGTGCCAGAGGATGCATCCCGCAGGCTAGTCGAGTAAAAACACGTGCCAGAGGATGCATCCCGCAGGCTAGTCGAGTAAAAACACGTGCGAGAGGATGCATCCCGCAGGCTAGTCGAGTAAAAACACGTGCCAGAGGATGCATCCCGCAGGCTAGTCGAGTAAAAACACGTGCGAGAGGATGCATCCCGCAGGTTAGTCGAGGAAAAACACGTGCGAGAGGATGCATCCCGCAGGCTAGTCGAGTAAAAACACGTGCGAGAGGATGCTTCCGCAGGCTAGTCGAGTAAAAACACGTGCGAGAGGATGCATCACGCAGGCTAGTCGAGCGAAAACACGCGCGAGAGGATGCATCCCGCAGGCTAGTCGAGCAAAAACACGCGCGAGAGGATGCATCCCGCAGGCTAGTCGAGCAAAAACACGCGCGAGAGGATGCATCCCGCAGGCTAGTCGAGCAAAAACACGCGCGAGAGGATGCATCCCGCAGGCTAGTCGAGCAAAAACACGTGCGAGAGGATGCATCCCGCAGGCTAGTCGAGTAAAAACACGTGCGAGAGGATGCATCCCGCAGGCTAGTCGAGTAAAAACACGTGCGAGAGGATGCATCCCGCAGGCTAGTCGAGCAAAAACACGTGCGAGAGGATGCATCCCGCAGGCTAGTCGAGCAAAAACACGTGCGAGAGGATGCATCCCGCAGGCTAGTCGAGCAAAAAACACGTGCGGGAGGATGCTTCCCGCAGGCTAGTCGGGTAAAAAAACGTGAGAGAGGATGCATCCCGCAGGCAAGTCGAGTAAAAACACGTGCGAGAGGATGCATCCCGCAGGCTAGTCGAGTAAAAACACGTGCCAGAGGATGCATCCCGCAGGCTAGTCGAGTAAAAACACGTGCCAGAGGATGCATCCGCAGGCTAGTCTAGTAAAAACACGTGCGAGAGGATGCATCCCGCAGGCTAGTCGAGTAAAAACACGTGCCAGAGGATGCATCCCGCAGGCTAGTCGAGTAAAAACACGTGCGAGAGGATGCATCCCGCAGGCTAGTCGAGTAAAAACACGTGCGAGAGGATGCATCCCGCAGGCTAGTCGAGTAAAAACACGTGCGAGAGGATCCATCCCGCAGGCTAGTCGAGTAAAAAACACGTGCGAGAGGATGCATCCGCAGGCTAGTCGAGCAAATACACGTGCGGGAGGATGCATCCGCAGGCTAGTCGAGCAAAAACACGTGCGGGAGGATGCATCCCGCAGGCTAGTCGAGCAAAAACACGTGCGAGAGGATGCATCCCGCAGGCTAGTCGAGTAAAAACACGTGCGAGAGGGTGCATCCCGCAGGCTAGTCGAGTAAAAACACGTGCGAGAGGATGCATCCGCAGGCTAGTCGAGTAAAAACTCGTGCGAGAGGATGCATCCCGCAGGCTAGTCGAGTAAAAACACGTGCGAGAGGATGCATCCCGCAGGCTAGTCGAGTAAAAACACGTGCGAGAGGATGCATCCCGCAGGCTAGTCGAGAAAACACGCGCGAGAGGATGCATCCCGCAGGCTAGTCTAGCAAAAACACGTGCGGGAGGATGCATCCCGCAGGCTAGTCGAGCAAAAACACGTGCGGGAGGATGCTTCCCGCAGGCTAGTCGAGCCAAAACACGTGCGAGAGGATGCATCCCGCAGGCTAGTCGAGCAAAAACACGTGCGGGAGGATGCTTCCCGCAGGCTAGTCGAGCAAAAACACGTGCGAGAGGATGCATCCCGCAGGCTAGTCGAGCAAAAACACGTGCGGGAGGATGCATCCCGCAGGCTAGTCGAGCAAAAACATGTGCGAGAGGATGCATCCCGCAGGCTAGTCGAGCAAAAACACGTGCGAGAGGATGCATCCCGCAGGGTAGTCGAGCAAAAACACGTGCGAGAGGATGCATCCGCAGGCTAGTCGAGCAAAAACACGTGCGGGAGGATGCTTCCCGCAGGCTAGTCGGGTAAAAACACGTGCGAGAGGATGCATCCCGCAGGCTAGTCGAGCAAAAACACGTGCGACAGGATGCTTCCCGCAGGCTAGTCGGGCAAAAACACGTGCGAGAGGATGCATTCCGCAGGCTAGTCGAGCAAAAACACGTGCGAGAGGATGCATCCCGCAGGCTAGTCGAGCAAAAACACGTGCGGGAGGATGCTTCCCGCAGGCTAGTCGGGTAAAAACACGTGCGAGAGGATGCATCCCGCAGGCTAGTCGAGTAAAAACACGTGCGCGAGGATGCATCCCGCAGGCTAGTCGAGTAAAAACACGTGCGAGAGGATGCATCCCGCAGGCTAGTCGAGTAAAAACACGTGCGAGAGAATGCATCCCGCAGGCTAGTCGAGTAAAAACACGTGCGAGAGGATGCATCCCGCAGGCTAGTCGAGTAAAAACAAGTGCGAGAGGATGCATCCCGCGGCTAGTCGAGCAAAACACGTGCGAGAGGATGCATCCCGCAGGCTAGTCGAGCAAAAAACACGTGCGGGAGGATGCTTCCCGCAGGCTAGTCGGTAAAAAAACGTGAGAGAGGATGCATCCCGCAGGCTAGTCGAGTAAAAACACGTGCGAGAGGATGCATCCCGCAGGCTAGTCGAGGAAGAACACGTGAGAGAGAATGCATCCCTCAGGCTAGTCGAGTAAAAACACGTGCGAGAGGATGCATCCCGCAGGCTAGTCGAGTAAAAACACGTGCCAGAGGATGCATCCCGCAGGCTAGTCGAGTAAAAACACGTGCCAGAGGATGCATCCCGCAGGCTAGTCGAGTAAAAACACGTGCGAGAGGATGCATCCCGCAGGCTAGTCGAGTAAAAACACGTGCCAGAGGATGCATCCCGCAGGCTAGTCGAGTAAAAACACGTGCGAGAGGATGCATCCCGCAGGTTAGTCGAGGAAAAACACGTGCGAGAGGATGCATCCCGCAGGCTAGTCGAGTAAAAACACGTGCGAGAGGATGCTTCCCGCAGGCTAGTCGAGTAAAAACACGTGCGAGAGGATGCATCACGCAGGCTAGTCGAGCAAAAACACGCGCGAGAGGATGCATCCCGCAGGCTAGTCGAGCAAAAACACGCGCGAGAGGATGCATCCCGCAGGCTAGTCGAGCAAAAACACGCGCGAGAGGATGCATCCCGCAGGCTAGTCGAGCAAAAACACGCGCGAGAGGATGCATCCGCAGGCTAGTCGAGCAAAAACACGTGCGAGAGGATGCATCCCGCAGGCTAGTCGAGTAAAAACACGTGCGAGAGAATGCATCCCGCAGGCTAGTCGAGCAAAAACACGCGCGAGAGGATGCATCCCGCAGGCTAGTCGAGCAAAAACACGCGCGAGAGGATGCATCCCGCAGGCTAGTCGAGCAAAAACACGTGCGAGAGGATGCATCCCGCAGGCTAGTCGAGTAAAAACACGTGCGAGAGGATGCATCCCGCAGGCTAGTCGAGTAAAAACACGTGCGAGAGGATGCATCCCGCAGGCTAGTCGAGCAAAAACACGTGCGGGAGGATGCTTCCCGCAGGCTAGTCGAGCAAAAACACGTGCGAGAGGATGCATCCCGCAGGTTAGTCGAGGAAAACACGCGCGAGAGGATGCATCCCGCAGGCTAGTCGAGCAAAAACACGTGCGAGAGGATGCTTCCCGCAGGCTAGTCGAGTAAAAACACGTGCGAGAGGATGCATCACGCAGGCTAGTCGAGCGAAAACACGCGGCGAGAGGATGCATCCCGCAGGCTAGTCGAGCAAAAACACGCGCGAGAGGATGCATCCCGCAGGCTAGTCGAGCAAAAACACGCGCGAGAGGATGCATCCGCAGGCTAGTCGAGCAAAAACACGCGCGAGAGGATGCATCCCGCAGGCTAGTCGAGCAAAAACACGTGCGAGAGGATGCATCCCGCAGGCTAGTCGAGTAAAAACACGTGCGAGAGGATGCATCCCGCAGGCTAGTCGAGTAAAAACACGTGCGAGAGGATGCATCCCGCAGGCTAGTCGAGCAAAAACACGTGCGAGAGGATGCATCCCGCAGGCTAGTCGAGCAAAAACACGTGCGAGAGGATGCATCCCGCAGGCTAGTCGAGCAAAAACACGTGCGGGAGGATGCTTCCCGCAGGCTAGTCGGGTAAAAAAACGTGAGAGAGGATGCATCCGCAGGCAAGTCGAGTAAAAACACGTGCGAGAGGATGCATCCCGCAGGCTAGTCGAGTAAAAACACGTGCCAGAGGATGCATCCCGCAGGCTAGTCGAGTAAAAACACGTGCCAGAGGATGCATCCCGCAGGCTAGTCTAGTAAAAACACGTGCGAGAGGATGCATCCCGCAGGCTAGTCGAGTAAAAACACGTGCCAGAGGATGCATCCCGCAGGCTAGTCGAGTAAAAACACGTGCGAGAGGATGCATCCCGCAGGCTAGTCGAGTAAAACACGTGCGAGAGGATGCATCCCGCAGGCTAGTCGAGTAAAAACACGTGCGAGGGGATCCATCCCGCAGGCTAGTCGAGTAAAAACACGTGCGAGAGGATGCATCCCGCAGGCTAGTCGAGCAAATACACGTGCGGGAGGATGCATCCCGCAGGCTAGTCGAGCAAAAACACGTGCGGGAGGATGCATCCCGCAGGCTAGTCGAGCAAAAACACGTGCGAGAGGATGCATCCCGCAGGCTAGTCGAGTAAAAACACGTGCGAGAGGGTGCATCCCGCAGGCTAGTCGAGTAAAACACGTGCGAGAGGATGCATCCCGCAGGCTAGTCGAGTAAAAACTCGTGCGAGAGGATGCATCCCGCAGGCTAGTCGAGTAAAAACACGTGCGAGAGGATGCATCCCGCAGGCTAGTCGAGCTAAAAACACGTGCGAGAGGATGCATCCCGCAGGCTAGTCGAGCAAAAACACGCGCGAGAGGATGCATCCCGCAGGCTAGTCTAGCAAAAACACGTGCGGGAGGATGCATCCGCAGGCTAGTCGAGCAAAAACACGTGCGGGAGGATGCTTCCCGCAGGCTAGTCGAGCCAAAACACGTGCGAGAGGATGCATCCCGCAGGCTAGTCGAGCAAAAACACGTGCGGGAGGATGCTTCCCGCAGGCTAGTCGAGCAAAAACACGTGCGAGAGGATGCATCCCGCAGGCTAGTCGAGCAAAAACACGTGCGGGAGGATGCATCCGCAGGCTAGTCGAGCAAAAACACGTGCGAGAGGATGCATCCCGCAGGCTAGTCGAGCAAAAACACGTGCGAGAGGATGCATCCCGCAGGGTAGTCGAGCAAAAACACGTGCGAGAGGATGCATCCCGCAGGCTAGTCGAGCAAAAACACGTGCGGGAGGATGCTTCCCGCAGGCTAGTCGGGTAAAAACACGTGCGAGAGGATGCATCCGCAGGCTAGTCGAGCAAAAACACGTGCGACAGGATGCTTCCCGCAGGCTAGTCGGGCAAAAACACGTGCGAGAGGATGCATTCCGCAGGCTAGTCGAGCAAAAAACACGTGCGAGAGGATGCATCCCGCAGGCTAGTCGAGCAAAAACACGTGCGGGAGGATGCTTCCCGCAGGCTAGTCGGTAAAAACACGTGCGAGAGGATGCATCCGCAGGCTAGTCGAGTAAAAACACGTGCGCGAGGATGCATCCCGCAGGCTAGTCGAGTAAAAACACGTGCGAGAGGATGCATCCCGCAGGCTAGTCGAGTAAAAACACGTGCGAGAGAATGCATCCCGCAGGCTAGTCGAGTAAAAACACGTGCGAGAGGATGCATCCCGCAGGCTAGTCGAGTAAAAACAAGTGCGAGAGGATGCATCCCGCAGGCTAGTCGAGCAAAAACACGTGCGAGAGGATGCATCCCGCAGGCTAGTCGAGCAAAAACACGTGCGGGAGGATGCTTCCGCAGGCTAGTCGGGTAAAAAAAACGTGAGAGAGGATGCATCCCGCAGGCTAGTCGAGTAAAAACACGTGCGAGAGGATGCATCCCGCAGGCTAGTCGAGGAAGAACACGTGAGAGAGAATGCATCCTCAGGCTAGTCGAGTAAAAACACGTGCGAGAGGATGCATCCCGCAGGCTAGTCGAGTAAAAACACGTGCCAGAGGATGCATCCCGCAGGCTAGTCGAGTAAAAACACGTGCCAGAGGATGCATCCGCAGGCTAGTCGAGTAAAAACACGTGCGAGAGGATGCATCCCGCAGGCTAGTCGAGTAAAAACACGTGCCAGAGGATGCATCCCGCAGGCTAGTCGAGTAAAACACGTGCGAGAGGATGCATCCCGCAGGTTAGTCGAGGAAAAACACGTGCGAGAGGATGCATCCCGCAGGCTAGTCGAGTAAAACACGTGCGAGAGGATGCTTCCCGCAGGCTAGTCGAGTAAAAACACGTGCGAGAGGATGCATCACGCAGGCTAGTCGAGCAAAAACACGCGCGAGAGGATGCATCCCGCAGGCTAGTCGAGCAAAACACGCGCGAGAGGATGCATCCCGCAGGCTAGTCGAGCAAAAACACGCGCGAGAGGATGCATCCCGCAGGCTAGTCGAGCAAAAACACGCGCGAGAGGATGCATCCCGCAGGCTAGTCGAGCAAAAACACGTGCGAGAGGATGCATCCCGCAGGCTAGTCGAGTAAAAACACGTGCGAGAGGATGCATCCCGCAGGCTAGTCGAGCAAAAACACGCGCGAGAGGATGCATCCCGCAGGCTAGTCGAGCAAAAACACGCGCGAGAGGATGCATCCCGCAGGCTAGTCGAGCAAAAACACGCGCGAGAGGATGCATCCCGCAGGCTAGTCGAGCAAAAACACGTGCGAGAGGATGCATCCCGCAGGCTAGTCGAGTAAAAACACGTGCGAGAGGATGCATCCCGCAGGCTAGTCGAGTAAAAACACGTGCGAGAGGATGCATCCCGCAGGCTAGTCGAGCAAAAACACGTGCGAGAGGATGCATCCCGCAGGCTAGTCGAGCAAAAACACGTGCGAGAGGATGCATCCCGCAGGCTAGTCGAGCAAAAACACGTGCGGGAGGATGCTTCCCGCAGGCTAGTCGGGTAAAAAAACGTGAGAGAGGATGCATCCCGCAGGCAAGTCGAGTAAAAACACGTGCGAGAGGATGCATCCCGCAGGCTAGTCGAGTAAAAACACGTGCCAGAGGATGCATCCCGCAGGCTAGTCGAGTAAAAACACGTGCCAGAGGATGCATCCCGCAGGCTAGTCTAGTAAAAACACGTGCGAGAGGATGCATCCCGCAGGCTAGTCGAGTAAAAACACGTGCCAGAGGATGCATCCCGCAGGCTAGTCGAGTAAAAACACGTGCGAGAGGATGCATCCCGCAGGCTAGTCGAGTAAAAACACGTGCGAGAGGATGCATCCCGCAGGCTAGTCGAGTAAAAACACGTGCGAGGGATCCATCCCGCAGGCTAGTCGAGTAAAAACACGTGCGAGAGGATGCATCCCGCAGGCTAGTCGAGCAAATACACGTGCGGGAGGATGCATCCCGCAGGCTAGTCGAGCAAAAACACGTGCGGGAGGATGCATCCCGCAGGCTAGTCGAGCAAAAACACGTGCGAGAGGATGCATCCCGCAGGCTAGTCGAGTAAAAACACGTGCGAGAGGGTGCATCCCGCAGGCTAGTCGAGTAAAAACACGTGCGAGAGGATGCATCCCGCAGGCTAGTCGAGTAAAAACTCGTGCGAGAGGATGCATCCCGCAGGCTAGTCGAGTAAAAACACGTGCGAGAGGATGCATCCCGCAGGCTAGTCGAGTAAAAACACGTGCGAGAGGATGCATCCCGCAGGCTAGTCGAGCAAAAACACGCGCGAGAGGATGCATCCCGCAGGCTAGTCTAGCAAAAACACGTGCGGGAGGATGCATCCCGCAGGCTAGTCGAGCAAAAACACGTGCGGGAGGATGCTTCCCGCAGGCTAGTCGAGCCAAAACACGTGCGAGAGGATGCATCCCGCAGGCTAGTCGAGCAAAAACACGTGCGGGAGGATGCTTCCCGCAGGCTAGTCGAGCAAAAACACGTGCGAGAGGATGCATCCCGCAGGCTAGTCGAGCAAAAACACGTGCGGGAGGATGCATCCCGCAGGCTAGTCGAGCAAAAACACGTGCGAGAGGATGCATCCCGCAGGCTAGTCGAGCAAAAACACGTGCGAGAGGATGCATCCCGCAGGGTAGTCGAGCAAAAACACGTGCGAGAGGATGCATCCCGCAGGCTAGTCGAGCAAAAACACGTGCGGGAGGATGCTTCCCGCAGGCTAGTCGGGTAAAAACACGTGCGAGAGGATGCATCCCGCAGGCTAGTCGAGCAAAAACACGTGCGACAGGATGCTTCCCGCAGGCTAGTCGGGCAAAAACACGTGCGAGAGGATGCATTCCGCAGGCTAGTCGAGCAAAAACACGTGCGAGAGGATGCATCCCGCAGGCTAGTCGAGCAAAAACACGTGCGGGAGGATGCTTCCCGCAGGCTAGTCGGGTAAAAACACGTGCGAGAGGATGCATCCCGCAGGCTAGTCGAGTAAAAACACGTGCGCGAGGATGCATCCGCAGGCTAGTCGAGTAAAAACACGTGCGAGAGGATGCATCCCGCAGGCTAGTCGAGTAAAAACACGTGCGAGAGAATGCATCCCGCAGGCTAGTCGAGTAAAAACACGTGCGAGAGGATGCATCCCGCAGGCTAGTCGAGTAAAAACAAGTGCGAGAGGATGCATCCCGCAGGCTAGTCGAGCAAAAACACGTGCGAGAGGATGCATCCCGCAGGCTAGTCGAGCAAAAACACGTGGCGGGAGGATGCTTCCCGCAGGCTAGTCGGGTAAAAAAACGTGAGAGAGGATGCATCCCGCAGGCTAGTCGAGTAAAAACACGTGCGAGAGGATGCATCCCGCAGGCTAGTCGAGGAAGAACACGTGAGAGAGAATGCATCCTCAGGCTAGTCGAGTAAAAACACGTGCGAGAGGATGCATCCCGCAGGCTAGTCGAGTAAAAACACGTGCCAGAGGATGCATCCCGCAGGCTAGTCGAGTAAAAACACGTGCCAGAGGATGCATCCCGCAGGCTAGTCGAGTAAAACACGTGCGAGAGGATGCATCCCGCAGGCTAGTCGAGTAAAAACACGTGCCAGAGGATGCATCCCGCAGGCTAGTCGAGTAAAAACACGTGCGAGAGGATGCATCCCGCAGGTTAGTCGAGGAAAAACACGTGCGAGAGGATGCATCCCGCAGGCTAGTCGAGTAAAACACGTGCGAGAGGATGCTTCCCGCAGGCTAGTCGAGTAAAAACACGTGCGAGAGGATGCATCACGCAGGCTAGTCGAGCAAAAACACGCGCGAGAGGATGCATCCCGCAGGCTAGTCGAGCAAAAACTCGCGCGAGAGGATGCATCCGCAGGCTAGTCGAGCAAAAACACGCGCGAGAGGATGCATCCCGCAGGCTAGTCGAGCAAAAACACGCGCGAGAGGATGCATCCCGCAGGCTAGTCGAGCAAAAACACGTGCGAGAGGATGCATCCCGCAGGCTAGTCGAGTAAAAACACGTGCGAGAGGATGCATCCCGCAGGCTAGTCGAGCAAAAACACGCGCGAGAGGATGCATCCCGCAGGCTAGTCGAGCAAAAACACGCGCGAGAGGATGCATCCCGCAGGCTAGTCGAGCAAAAACACGTGCGAGAGGATGCATCCCGCAGGCTAGTCGAGTAAAAACACGTGCGAGAGGATGCATCCCGCAGGCTAGTCGAGTAAAAACACGTGCGAGAGGATGCATCCCGCAGGCTAGTCGAGCAAAAACACGTGCGAGAGGATGCATCCCGCAGGCTAGTCGAGCAAAAACACGTGCGAGAGGATGCATCCCGCAGGCTACTCGAGCAAAAACACGTGCGGGAGGATGCTTCCCGCAGGCTAGTCGGGTAAAAAAACGTGAGAGAGGATGCATCCCGCAGGCAAGTCGAGTAAAAACACGTGCGAGAGGATGCATCCCGCAGGCTAGTCGAGTAAAAACACGTGCCAGAGGATGCATCCCGCAGGCTAGTCGAGCAAAAACACGTGCGGAGGATGCTTCCCGCAGGCTAGTCGGGTAAAAAAACGTGCGAGAGGATGCATCCCAGCTAGTCAAAAAACACGTGCGAGAGGATGCATCCCGCAGGCTAGTCGAGTAAAAACACGTGCGAGAGGATGCATCCCGCAGGCTAGTCGAGCAAAAACACGTGCGGGAGGATGCTTCCCGCAGGCTAGTCGGGTAAAAAAAACGTGCGAGAGGATGCATCCCTCAGGCTAGTCGAGTAAATACACGTGCGAGAGGATGCATCCCGCAGGCTAGTCGAGTAAAAACACGTGCGAGAGGATGCATCCCGCAGGCTAGTCGAGCAAAAACACGTGCGAGAGGATGCATCCCGCAGGCTAGTCGAGCAAAAACACGTGCGGGAGGATGCTTCCCGCAGGCTAGTCGGGTAAAAAAACGTGAGAGAGGATGCATCCCGCAGGCTAGTCGAGTAAAAACACGTGCGAGAGGATGCATCCCGCAGGCTAGTCGAGGAAAAACACGTGAGAGAGAATGCATCCCTCAGGCTAGTCGAGTAAAAACACGTGCGAGAGCATGCATCCCGCAGGCTAGTCGAGTAAAAACACGTGCCAGAGGATGCATCCCGCAGGCTAGTCGAGTAAAAACACGTGCCAGAGGATGCATCCCGCAGGCTAGTCGAGTAAAAACACGTGCGAGAGGATGCATCCCGCAGGCTAGTCGAGTAAAAACACGTGCCAGAGGATGCATCCCGCAGGCTAGTCGAGTAAAAACACGTGCGAGAGGATGCATCCCGCAGGTTAGTCGAGGAAAAACACGTGCGAGAGGATGCATCCCGCAGGCTAGTCGAGTAAAAACACGTGCGAGAGGATGCTTCCCGCAGGCTAGTCGAGTAAAAACACGTGCGAGAGGATGCATCACGCAGGCTAGTCGAGCGAAAACACGCGCGAGAGGATGCATCCCGCAGGCTAGTCGAGCAAAAACACGCGCGAGAGGATGCATCCCGCAGGCTAGTCGAGCAAAAACACGCGCGAGAGGATGCATCCCGCAGGCTAGTCGAGCAAAAACACGCGCGAGAGGATGCATCCCGCAGGCTAGTCGAGCAAAAACACGTGCGAGAGGATGCATCCCGCAGGCTAGTCGAGTAAAAACACGTGCGAGAGGATGCATCCCGCAGGCTAGTCGAGTAAAAACACGTGCGAGAGGATGCATCCCGCAGGCTAGTCGAGCAAAAACACGTGCGAGAGGATGCATCCCGCAGGCTAGTCGAGCAAAAACACGTGCGAGAGGATGCATCCCGCAGGCTAGTCGAGCAAAAACACGTGCGGGAGGATGCTTCCCGCAGGCTAGTCGGGTAAAAAAACGTGAGAGAGGATGCATCCCGCAGGCAAGTCGAGTAAAAACACGTGCGAGAGGATGCATCCCGCAGGCTAGTCGAGTAAAAACACGTGCCAGAGGATGCATCCCGCAGGCTAGTCGAGTAAAAACACGTGCCAGAGGATGCATCCCGCAGGCTAGTCTAGTAAAAACACGTGCGAGAGGATGCATCCCGCAGGCTAGTCGAGTAAAAACACGTGCCAGAGGATGCATCCCGCAGGCTAGTCGAGTAAAAACACGTGCGAGAGGATGCATCCCGCAGGCTAGTCGAGTAAAAACACGTGCGAGAGGATGCATCCCGCAGGCTAGTCGAGTAAAAACACGTGCGAGAGGATCCATCCCGCAGGCTAGTCGAGTAAAAACACGTGCGAGAGGATGCATCCCGCAGGCTAGTCGAGCAAATACACGTGCGGGAGGATGCATCCCGCAGGCTAGTCGAGCAAAAACACGTGCGGGAGGATGCATCCCGCAGGCTAGTCGAGCAAAAACACGTGCGAGAGGATGCATCCCGCAGGCTAGTCGAGTAAAAACACGTGCGAGAGGGTGCATCCCGCAGGCTAGTCGAGTAAAAACACGTGCGAGAGGATGCATCCCGCAGGCTAGTCGAGTAAAAACTCGTGCGAGAGGATGCATCCCGCAGGCTAGTCGAGTAAAAACACGTGCGAGAGGATGCATCCCGCAGGCTAGTCGAGTAAAAACACGTGCGAGAGGATGCATCCCGCAGGCTAGTCGAGCAAAAACACGCGCGAGAGGATGCATCCCGCAGGCTAGTCGAGCAAAAACACGTGCGGGAGGATGCATCCCGCAGGCTAGTCGAGCAAAAACACGTGCGGGAGGATGCTTCCCGCAGGCTAGTCGAGCCAAAACACGTGCGAGAGGATGCATCCCGCAGGCTAGTCGAGCAAAAACACGTGCGGGAGGATGCTTCCCGCAGGCTAGTCGAGCAAAAACACGTGCGAGAGGATGCATCCCGCAGGCTAGTCGAGCAAAAACACGTGCGGGAGGATGCATCCCGCAGGCTAGTCGAGCAAAAACACGTGCGAGAGGATGCATCCCGCAGGCTAGTCGAGCAAAAACACGTGCGAGAGGATGCATCCCGCAGGGTAGTCGAGCAAAAACACGTGCGAGAGGATGCATCCCGCAGGCTAGTCGAGCAAAAACACGTGCGGGAGGATGCTTCCCGCAGGCTAGTCGGGTAAAAACACGTGCGAGAGGATGCATCCCGCAGGCTAGTCGAGCAAAAACACGTGCGACAGGATGCTTCCCGCAGGCTAGTCGGGCAAAAACACGTGCGAGAGGATGCATTCCGCAGGCTAGTCGAGCAAAAACACGTGCGAGAGGATGCATCCCGCAGGCTAGTCGAGCAAAAACACGTGCGGGAGGATGCTTCCCGCAGGCTAGTCGGGTAAAAACACGTGCGAGAGGATGCATCCCGCAGGCTAGTCGAGTAAAAACACGTGCGCGAGGATGCATCCCGCAGGCTAGTCGAGTAAAAACACGTGCGAGAGGATGCATCCCGCAGGCTAGTCGAGTAAAAACACGTGCGAGAGAATGCATCCCGCAGGCTAGTCGAGTAAAAACACGTGCGAGAGGATGCATCCCGCAGGCTAGTCGAGTAAAAACAAGTGCGAGAGGATGCATCCCGCAGGCTAGTCGAGCAAAAACACGTGCGAGAGGATGCATCCCGCAGGCTAGTCGAGCAAAAACACGTGCGGGAGGATGCTTCCCGCAGGCTAGTCGGGTAAAAAAACGTGAGAGAGGATGCATCCCGCAGGCTAGTCGAGTAAAAACACGTGCGAGAGGATGCATCCCGCAGGCTAGTCGAGGAAGAACACGTGAGAGAGAATGCATCCCTCAGGCTAGTCGAGTAAAAACACGTGCGAGAGGATGCATCCCGCAGGCTAGTCGAGTAAAAACACGTGCCAGAGGATGCATCCCGCAGGCTAGTCGAGTAAAAACACGTGCCAGAGGATGCATCCCGCAGGCTAGTCGAGTAAAAACACGTGCGAGAGGATGCATCCCGCAGGCTAGTCGAGTAAAAACACGTGCCAGAGGATGCATCCCGCAGGCTAGTCGAGTAAAAACACGTGCGAGAGGATGCATCCCGCAGGTTAGTCGAGGAAAAACACGTGCGAGAGGATGCATCCCGCAGGCTAGTCGAGTAAAAACACGTGCGAGAGGATGCTTCCCGCAGGCTAGTCGAGTAAAAACACGTGCGAGAGGATGCATCACGCAGGCTAGTCGAGCAAAAACACGCGCGAGAGGATGCATCCCGCAGGCTAGTCGAGCAAAAACACGCGCGAGAGGATGCATCCCGCAGGCTAGTCGAGCAAAAACACGCGCGAGAGGATGCATCCCGCAGGCTAGTCGAGCAAAAACACGCGCGAGAGGATGCATCCCGCAGGCTAGTCGAGCAAAAACACGCGCGAGAGGATGCATCCCGCAGGCTAGTCGAGCAAAAACACGTGCGAGAGGATGCATCCCGCAGGCTAGTCGAGTAAAAACACGTGCGAGAGGATGCATCCCGCAGGCTAGTCGAGTAAAAACACGTGCGAGAGGATGCATCCCGCAGGCTAGTCGAGCAAAAACACGTGCGAGAGGATGCATCCCGCAGGCTAGTCGAGCAAAAACACGTGCGAGAGGATGCATCCCGCAGGCTACTCGAGCAAAAACACGTGCGGGAGGATGCTTCCCGCAGGCTAGTCGGGTAAAAAAACGTGCGAGAGGATGCATCCCGCAGGCAAGTCGAGTAAAAACACGTGCGAGAGGATGCATCCCGCAGGCTAGTCGAGTAAAAACACGTGCCAGAGGATGCATCCCGCAGGCTAGTCGAGCAAAAACACGTGCGGGAGGATGCTTCCCGCAGGCTAGTCGGGTAAAAAAACGTGCGAGAGGATGCATCCCTCAGGCTAGTCGAGTAAAAACACGTGCGAGAGGATGCATCCCGCAGGCTAGTCGAGCAAAAACACGTGCGGGAGGATGCTTCCCGCAGGCTAGTCGGGTAAAAAAAACGTGCGAGAGGATGCATCCCTCAGGCTAGTCGAGTAAATACACGTGCGAGAGGATGCATCCCGCAGGCTAGTCGAGTAAAAACACGTGCGAGAGGATGCATCCCGCAGGCTAGTCGAGCAAAAACACGTGCGAGAGGATGCATCCCGCAGGCTAGTCGAGCAAAAACACGTGCGGGAGGATGCTTCCCGCAGGCTAGTCGGGTAAAAAAACGTGAGAGAGGATGCATCCCGCAGGCTAGTCGAGTAAAAACACGTGCGAGAGGATGCATCCCGCAGGCTAGTCGAGGAAAAACACGTGAGAGAGAATGCATCCCTCAGGCTAGTCGAGTAAAAACACGTGCGAGAGCATGCATCCCGCAGGCTAGTCGAGTAAAAACACGTGCCAGAGGATGCATCCCGCAGGCTAGTCGAGTAAAAACACGTGCCAGAGTATGCATCCCGCAGGCTAGTCGAGTAAAAACACGTGCGAGAGGATGCATCCCGCAGGCTAGTCGAGTAAAAACACGTGCCAGAGGATGCATCCCGCAGGCTAGTCGAGTAAAAACACGTGCGAGAGGATGCATCCCGCAGGTTAGTCGAGGAAAAACACGTGCGAGAGGATGCATCCCGCAGGCTAGTCGAGTAAAAACACGTGCGAGAGGATGCTTCCCGCAGGCTAGTCGAGTAAAAACACGTGCGAGAGGATGCATCACGCAGGCTAGTCGAGCGAAAACACGCGCGAGAGGATGCATCCCGCAGGCTAGTCGAGCAAAAACACGCGCGAGAGGATGCATCCCGCAGGCTAGTCGAGCAAAAACACGCGCGAGAGGATGCATCCCGCAGGCTAGTCGAGCAAAAACACGCGCGAGAGGATGCATCCCGCAGGCTAGTCGAGCAAAAACACGTGCGAGAGGATGCATCCCGCAGGCTAGTCGAGTAAAAACACGTGCGAGAGGATGCATCCCGCAGGCTAGTCGAGTAAAAACACGTGCGAGAGGATGCATCCCGCAGGCTAGTCGAGCAAAAACACGTGCGAGAGGATGCATCCCGCAGGCTAGTCGAGCAAAAACACGTGCGAGAGGATGCATCCCGCAGGCTAGTCGAGCAAAAACACGTGCGGGAGGATGCTTCCCGCAGGCTAGTCGGGTAAAAAAACGTGAGAGAGGATGCATCCCGCAGGCAAGTCGAGTAAAAACACGTGCGAGAGGATGCATCCCGCAGGCTAGTCGAGTAAAAACACGTGCCAGAGGATGCATCCCGCAGGCTAGTCGAGTAAAAACACGTGCCAGAGGATGCATCCCGCAGGCTAGTCTAGTAAAAACACGTGCGAGAGGATGCATCCCGCAGGCTAGTCGAGTAAAAACACGTGCCAGAGGATGCATCCCGCAGGCTAGTCGAGTAAAAACACGTGCGAGAGGATGCATCCCGCAGGCTAGTCGAGTAAAAACACGTGCGAGAGGATGCATCCCGCAGGCTAGTCGAGTAAAAACACGTGCGAGAGGATCCATCCCGCAGGCTAGTCGAGTAAAAACACGTGCGAGAGGATGCATCCCGCAGGCTAGTCGAGCAAATACACGTGCGGGAGGATGCATCCCGCAGGCTAGTCGAGCAAAAACACGTGCGGGAGGATGCATCCCGCAGGCTAGTCGAGCAAAAACACGTGCGAGAGGATGCATCCCGCAGGCTAGTCGAGTAAAAACACGTGCGAGAGGGTGCATCCCGCAGGCTAGTCGAGTAAAAACACGTGCGAGAGGATGCATCCCGCAGGCTAGTCGAGTAAAAACTCGTGCGAGAGGATGCATCCCGCAGGCTAGTCGAGTAAAAACACGTGCGAGAGGATGCATCCCGCAGGCTAGTCGAGTAAAAACACGTGCGAGAGGATGCATCCCGCAGGCTAGTCGAGCAAAAACACGCGCGAGAGGATGCATCCCGCAGGCTAGTCGAGCAAAAACACGTGCGGGAGGATGCATCCCGCAGGCTAGTCGAGCAAAAACACGTGCGGGAGGATGCTTCCCGCAGGTTAGTCGAGGAAAAACACGTGCGAGAGGATGCATCCCGCAGGCTAGTCGAGTAAAAACACGTGCGAGAGGATGCTTCCCGCAGGCTAGTCGAGTAAAAACACGTGCGAGAGGATGCATCCCGCAGGCTAGTCGAGCAAATACACGTGCGGGAGGATGCATCCCGCAGGCTAGTCGAGCAAAAACACGTGCGGGAGGATGCATCCCGCAGGCTAGTCGAGCAAAAACACGTGCGAGAGGATGCATCCCGCAGGCTAGTCGAGTAAAAACACGTGCGAGAGGGTGCATCCCGCAGGCTAGTCGAGTAAAAACACGTGCGAGAGGATGCATCCCGCAGGCTAGTCGAGTAAAAACTCGTGCGAGAGGATGCATCCCGCAGGCTAGTCGAGTAAAAACACGTGCGAGAGGATGCATCCCGCAGGCTAGTCGAGTAAAAACACGTGCGAGAGGATGCATCCCGCAGGCTAGTCGAGCAAAAACACGCGCGAGAGGATGCATCCCGCAGGCTAGTCGAGCAAAAACACGTGCGGGAGGATGCATCCCGCAGGCTAGTCGAGCAAAAACACGTGCGGGAGGATGCTTCCCGCAGGCTAGTCGAGCCAAAACACGTGCGAGAGGATGCATCCCGCAGGCTAGTCGAGCAAAAACACGTGCGGGAGGATGCTTCCCGCAGGCTAGTCGAGCAAAAACACGTGCGAGAGGATGCATCCCGCAGGCTAGTCGAGCAAAAACACGTGCGGGAGGATGCATCCCGCAGGCTAGTCGAGCAAAAACACGTGCGAGAGGATGCATCCCGCAGGCTAGTCGAGCAAAAACACGTGCGAGAGGATGCATCCCGCAGGGTAGTCGAGCAAAAACACGTGCGAGAGGATGCATCCCGCAGGCTAGTCGAGCAAAAACACGTGCGGGAGGATGCTTCCCGCAGGCTAGTCGGGTAAAAACACGTGCGAGAGGATGCATCCCGCAGGCTAGTCGAGCAAAAACACGTGCGACAGGATGCTTCCCGCAGGCTAGTCGGGCAAAAACACGTGCGAGAGGATGCATTCCGCAGGCTAGTCGAGCAAAAACACGTGCGAGAGGATGCATCCCGCAGGCTAGTCGAGCAAAAACACGTGCGGGAGGATGCTTCCCGCAGGCTAGTCGGGTAAAAACACGTGCGAGAGGATGCATCCCGCAGGCTAGTCGAGTAAAAACACGTGCGCGAGGATGCATCCCGCAGGCTAGTCGAGTAAAAACACGTGCGAGAGGATGCATCCCGCAGGCTAGTCGAGTAAAAACACGTGCGAGAGAATGCATCCCGCAGGCTAGTCGAGTAAAAACACGTGCGAGAGGATGCATCCCGCAGGCTAGTCGAGTAAAAACAAGTGCGAGAGGATGCATCCCGCAGGCTAGTCGAGCAAAAACACGTGCGAGAGGATGCATCCCGCAGGCTAGTCGAGCAAAAACACGTGCGGGAGGATGCTTCCCCCAGGCTAGTCGGGTAAAAAAACGTGAGAGAGGATGCATCCCGCAGGCTAGTCGAGTAAAAACACGTGCGAGAGGATGCATCCCGCAGGCTAGTCGAGGAAGAACACGTGAGAGAGAATGCATCCCTCAGGCTAGTCGAGTAAAAACACGTGCGAGAGGATGCATCCCGCAGGCTAGTCGAGTAAAAACACGTGCCAGAGGATGCATCCCGCAGGCTAGTCGAGTAAAAACACGTGCCAGAGGATGCATCCCGCAGGCTAGTCGAGTAAAAACACGCGCGAGAGGATGCATCCCGCAGGCTAGTCGAGCAAAAACACGCGCGAGAGGATGCATCCCGCAGGCTAGTCGAGCAAAAACACGTGCGAGAGGATGCATCCCGCAGGCTAGTCGAGTAAAAACACGTGCGAGAGGATGCATCCCGCAGGCTAGTCGAGTAAAAACACGTGCGAGAGGATGCATCCCGCAGGCTAGTCGAGCAAAAACACGTGCGAGAGGATGCATCCCGCAGGCTAGTCGAGCAAAAACACGTGCGAGAGGATGCATCACGCAGGCTAGTCGAGCGAAAACACGCGCGAGAGGATGCATCCCGCAGGCTAGTCGGGTAAAAAAACGTGAGAGAGGATGCATCCCGCAGGCAAGTCGAGTAAAAACACGTGCGAGAGGATGCATCCCGCAGGCTAGTCGAGTAAAAACACGTGCCAGAGGATGCATCCCGCAGGCTAGTCGAGCAAAAACACGTGCGGGAGGATGCTTCCCGCAGGCTAGTCGGGTAAAAAAACGTGCGAGAGGATGCATCCCTCAGGCTAGTCGAGTAAAAACACGTGCGAGAGGATGCATCCCGCAGGCTAGTCGAGCAAAAACACGTGCGGGAGGATGCTTCCCGCAGGCTAGTCGGGTAAAAAAAACGTGCGAGAGGATGCATCCCTCAGGCTAGTCGAGTAAATACACGTGCGAGAGGATGCATCCCGCAGGCTAGTCGAGTAAAAACACGTGCGAGAGGATGCATCCCGCAGGCTAGTCGAGCAAAAACACGTGCGAGAGGATGCATCCCGCAGGCTAGTCGAGCAAAAACACGTGCGGGAGGATGCTTCCCGCAGGCTAGTCGGGTAAAAAAACGTGAGAGAGGATGCATCCCGCAGGCTAGTCGAGTAAAAACACGTGCGAGAGGATGCATCCCGCAGGCTAGTCGAGGAAAAACACGTGAGAGAGAATGCATCCCTCAGGCTAGTCGAGTAAAAACACGTGCGAGAGCATGCATCCCGCAGGCTAGTCGAGTAAAAACACGTGCCAGAGGATGCATCCCGCAGGCTAGTCGAGTAAAAACACGTGCCAGAGGATGCATCCCGCAGGCTAGTCGAGTAAAAACACGTGCGAGAGGATGCATCCCGCAGGCTAGTCGAGTAAAAACACGTGCCAGAGGATGCATCCCGCAGGCTAGTCGAGTAAAAACACGTGCGAGAGGATGCATCCCGCAGGTTAGTCGAGGAAAAACACGTGCGAGAGGATGCATCCCGCAGGCTAGTCGAGTAAAAACACGTGCGAGAGGATGCTTCCCGCAGGCTAGTCGAGTAAAAACACGTGCGAGAGGATGCATCACGCAGGCTAGTCGAGCGAAAACACGCGCGAGAGGATGCATCCCGCAGGCTAGTCGAGCAAAAACACGCGCGAGAGGATGCATCCCGCAGGCTAGTCGAGCAAAAACACGCGCGAGAGGATGCATCCCGCAGGCTAGTCGAGCAAAAACACGCGCGAGAGGATGCATCCCGCAGGCTAGTCGAGCAAAAACACGTGCGAGAGGATGCATCCCGCAGGCTAGTCGAGTAAAAACACGTGCGAGAGGATGCATCCCGCAGGCTAGTCGAGTAAAAACA